>NW_006922340.1:916474-919284 GCF_000298275.1 Orycteropus afer afer
GTGGGATGACATCAAGAACATCATCCATGAAGAAAGCAAAAGGTCATTAAAAAGACAGGAAAGAAAGAAAAGACCAAAATGGATGTCAGAAGAGATTCTGAAACTTGCTCTTGCGTGGAGAGTAGCTAAGGCAAATGGAAGAAATGACAAGACAAAATAGCTAAACAGAAGATTTCAAAGAACAGCTCAAGAAGACAAAGTCAATTATTATAATGAAATGTGCAAAGACATGGAGTTAGAAAACCAAAAGGGAAGAATATGGTCAACATTTTTCAAGCTGAAAGAACCGAAAAGGAAATTCAAGCCTCAAGTTGCAATGTTGAAAAATTCTATGGGCAAAATGCTAAGTGATGCAGGAAACATCAAAAGAAGATGGAAGAAATATACAGTCATTGTACCAAAAAGAATTGGTTGATGTTCATCCATTTCAGGAGGTGGCATATGATCTTGAACCAATGGTATTGAAGGAAGAAGTCAAAGCTGCACTGAGGGAAGTGGCTAAGAACAAGGCTCCAGGAATTGATGGGATATCCACTGATGTTTCAACAAACTGAGGCTGCACTAGAGACACTCACTCGGCTATGCCAGGAGATTTGGAAGACAAATACCTTGCCCACTGACTGGAAAAGATCCATATTTGTACCCATTCCAAAAGAAGGTGATCCCACAGAATGTGGAAATTATCGGTTCAAACCCACCAGCCACTCCTCAGAAGGAAGATGGGGCAATCTATTTCCGTAGTGATACTGCCTCGGAAGCCCAAGGAGGGGTCGCTATGAGTCGGGTGCGACTCGATGGCACATAACAACAAGAACAACATCATTAATACAGCACACAAGTAAAATCTTACTGAAGATAACTAAAAAACAGTTATAGCAGTATATTGACAGAGAACTTCCAGAAATGCAAGATGGATTCAAAACAGGATGCAGACCAAGGTATATCATAGTTGATGTTAGATGGATCTTGGTTGAAAGCAAAGAATACCAGAAAGATGTTTACTAGTGTTTTATTGACTATGCAAAAGTATTTGATTGTGTGGATCAAAACAAATAATGGAAAACGTTGAGAAGAATGGGAATTCCAGAACGTGTAATTATTCTCAAGAGGAACTTGGACATAGATAGGGAGGCTGTCATTTGAACAGTATAAGGGGTCACTGCCTGGTTTAAAATCAAGAAGGGAATGCATCAGAGTTGTATCATTTCACCATACTTATTCAATCTGTACACTGAACAAATACTCTGAGAAGCTGGACTATATGAAGAAGAACATGGCATCAGGATTAGAGGAAGACTCATTAACAACCTACATTATGCAGATGACACAACTTTGCTTGCTGAAAGTGAGGATGACTTGAAACACTTACTGAGGAAGATTGAAGATTACAGTCTGCAGTATGGATTACACTTCAATATAAAGAAAAAAAAAAAATCCTCACAATGGGACCAATAAGCAGCACCATGATAAATAGAGAAAAGATTGAAGTTGCCAAAAACTTCATATTACTTGGTTCTACAATCAACACCAATGGAAGCAAGAGTCAAGATATCAGATATCATATAGCATTGGGAAAATCTGCTGGAAAGGACCTCTTTCAAGTGCTGAAGAGCAAAGATATTTTCTTAAAGACTAAGGTGCACTTCACACAAGCCATGAAATTTTCAATTGCCTCATATACATATGAGAGCAGGACAATGAAAAATGAAGACCGAAGAAGAGTCGATGCTTTTGAGTTGTGCTGGCAAAGAATGATGAAAGTACCATGGACTGCTAAAAGGTCTAACAAATCTGTCAAGGAACAAGTGTAGCTGGAATGCTCCTTGGAAGCGAGAATGGCCAAACTTCATCTGATTTACTTTGTTCATGTTGTAAGAAGGGACCATTCCCTGGAGAATATCATGCTTGGCAAATTGGAGGGACAACAAAAAAGGGGAAGACCCTTATCGAGATACAGTGGCTGTAAAGATGGGTTCAGGTGTAGCAGGATCATGGTGCTGGCACAGGACTGGGCAGTGTTTTGTTCTGCTGTACATAAGGTTGCTATGAGTCTGACACAACTCAATTGCACCTAACAACAGTAACAACTGGGTATTATTGCCAACCACTCAAAAACGGAACAATATTGGAGATGCAGGATAGAGTGGGAGAAAAATGTGGAAACAAACTGAAAATCAGAAACCAAGACAAAGCTTATTGGTCTGATGGGGAGTGAAATTGAACTCAATTCCTTGGCTTATAGCCAAACAATAGACAAATATGCAAGGGAAACATTTACATGAGGTAGGTACACTCCTTAGTACAATCAACCATGGGAGATAAGGAGGGCAACATCTGCACAAAGAGTTAACTCAGAAGGCAGGAATGAATAGGAAAGAAGGACACAGGGAAAAATAATCACAGGGAGGAAATGGGAAGAGAGTTATTACATTATGGTGATTGCAATCCATATTATTAAACAAAATGTGTATGAACTATTGAATGGAAAATGAATTTTCTGTGCAAACTTTCACCAAAATCACAATATAAAATAATGGAGAAAAAAGGAATTAACAATTAAGATCATCCATTGGTGATGAGTTATTTAAAATTACACAGGTGCTCACGTAGGTCATATTACCTATGGAAAGCAAGGCTATGGAAAATCAAGAGACACTTTAAATAGCACTCATAATATTAGGAACCCGGACAGAAAAGCAGTCAGCCCCAGGGTTACAGGTGAGGAGAGACAACTCAGGGACGCCCAAAGTAGCAGGTGGGAAGAGCAGGAGAAAGGGGATTAAAAGCCAGGAAGCCAGAGAGAAGAGCAA
>NW_006922340.1:944292-951283 GCF_000298275.1 Orycteropus afer afer
ATTTTTAGTCTAATTTGGCTTTGTTTCTAAGGTGTGTCTCTTGTAGACAGTATATTGATGATAATATTTTCTTACACATTCTGCAGGTCTCTATATGTTGACTGGTACATTTAATAATTGACATTCAGTGTAATTATCAACGAGCAAGAATCTTATTGCTTTCAATTTCTTTGTTTTTTTTTTTGTTTGTTTGTTTGTGTGTGGTGTGAATGATTTCTTTGTTTCATAAAATTTCCTTTCTTGAGCTAATTTTGCTTATTTTTTTATCATTCATTTCATTATTGTTTTAATAGCTGCTGAATATTTGTGCCTTTTTTTATGAGAAGATTTATTAATTTTGGGGGGGGGGTTCTTTGTGATTTCTCATTTTCTTTCCAATTTTGAAAGTGTCTTTTCTATGTCAAAACTGTTTTGACTACTTCATTTGGAAGTTCTGAACTTTGACTATTTATTCCTTCCTTTAGTTTTAGTTGTCCTCATTTACAGATTGATAGCCCTTGTTCTTGGTTTACATTCTTAATTTATTGCACTTTGGGTTCTTTTATATCTGGGTTTATTTCTGGGTTATGTTGTGATATGGGTGATTAAGTTATGTGTAGTAATCACCTGTTGTTACCTGCTATTGTTTGTTATCTGTTCAAAGGACTTTCAGTATCATTTCTTGTAAAATTGGTCTTGTTTTTACAAATTGTTTTTGGGGTCACTTTGAAAATCCAATTTGAGATGATGCAGTTCAGGAGCCAAAATAAAACTGGGATATTTGTATTAAAATTGAACCTTGTGGTGTTAGACAAGGAGATGAAATTATTTAAGAATATGTTGAATTTATAAACATTAGTTCATTTGCCAGATATTTTTAATTTGATGTGTTTACTCAAGCTGTTAAATGTGATAGATATTGATTGCTCAGTAGGAGTTGGCAGTAACCTAACTAAATGGGGTTCCATATTAAATGAAGTTAAGATGTCAGAAATCCTGTATATAATGTACACATAAGATGCCAAGTCTATTGCAGATGGAAACTTTGCAGTGGATTTATATTGAATGTTACACTAGCCACCACTTTTATATATTTCCTGATGGGGCCAAGACATTTTAAAATTTTTAAATGCCATTTTAAAAGGCACTGAGAAATTGTAAAGTAAGTAGAGAGCAAACATCTTTTAAAAATATTGTTTTGCCTGTTCTTACAATATCAGGAATATGAATGTTCAAAGCTGCCTATGAAAAGCATTGCTTGCTTTTAATGTGGATGATTTAAAAAAAAAAAAATAAAAATAGGCAGAAGTATCCTACCAGTGCTAAACTTCTGCATGAGATGTGGATGCTTACTTTCATAATCATGGGTCTTATCTCTAAAGAGCATAGATTTATTTCCAAGAATACATGGTAATAGTTAATTAGTCATGGATTCTTGAGACTAACATAATTGGGCACAAGTTATATAATTATTCACTTAGGACTGTGTTAGACGAAAAAAGGCACACACACACTGTAAGCAGGGCAAATAGTACTCTGACTTGAGTCATATAATGCATCCATGCAATGCATAACAATTCAAAATGTTTACCTCCCCCTCAGCTTGTAGTAAGAATTAATTTACAGACTCAAACTTCTTGTATAAAGTGTCAGTAATGTACTCTTGAGTAACAACTATATCATAACATTGCAAGCACTTGCAAATCATCCTTCCAACTTTCCCAAAGAAGATTGTATTTACTTTCTGTATGTAATCATAAAACTTTTCTTTTCTTTCTTTACTACATTAATTACTAAATGTCAGGATGCCACTTTTGTTATGGTAGTGGTTTATTACTTGCAAGCTATAAATATTCTTACTTGAGTCTGTATTACTAGAGCTTCTAGTCTTTAAATACATACTGTGGTTAATATTTTTGTTGAGAAGTTTGAGTAAATATATTCAGCAATTAGAAAAATCAACACTTTGAATACATGTACTAAGGAGTAAATACTATTAAGGGAGGAAGGACCAAATGAAAGAAACTAAAGCTTTACTTCCCTTCCAAATGTGAAACCCTAAAACAATATGGCAGTGCTAAATTAATTTTGAAGATTATTTTCACCAATAAAATTTGAAGAAATGTAGATATGGTTTCTATCGTGTTCCTCTTTAATTCTTCTGTTTGTCTTGTGAAGAAGAGAGCTGGGAGGTGAGAGAGAGAAAAAAAAAGATCATAATTAAAACCTTATTGAAAAGTGTTATCAATTGCTGCTTTTATTTCAAGTTTGCTCTGCTTGCAATTTTACTAGCCTTAGTAACTTATGTGCAGATAGTCGTCTCTCAAAATCATTTCTCCTTCCATCCCAAAGATTAGAGAACACCAGAAGCAGTTAACTGTACCATGACAAGGATAATATGAATATTCACATTCACAAACTTGCCTCAGGATTACATTAATTTCTAAACCTGTGCCAAAGATATTAATTATTACACCATCCCATGGACTATTGTTTTGTTCAACTAAGTTTAAATTAATACCTATGAAAGTGAACATGGTCGCTACTTAGTAATGGTGAAGAGAGACAATTATTCCAGAGAAAAATTGATTAATCACATTTAAAAAAAAGATATTATTCACCTTATTGAAATTTGTATATATACTCTTTGGGATATTAGCTGTATATTTTTTCATAAACTGAGAAGGAATCATGGTATCATATTGCAACAAGTACCACTGAAAAGAGAAATTGTATTTGATTGGTTTCAGTTAATGTTTATAGGCAATATATATCAACAAAAAGCATCATTGATTCAGTGCCCTGAAGGACGATGCACTATAAATGAGGTCAGGAGGAAAAGGAATATCTTCAGATGGTCTATGTTGATGGTGTTAGCTGCTGTCAAGTCCACCCCTCATGGTAAACTTATTTGTAATGGAACAAAATTCTGCTTGGTCCTGTGCCATCCCCATTATCATTTGGGAATCAGATGATTGGAATCCCCAGGACTTTCTTTGGCTGATTTTTGGAAGTAGACTTCCAGGCCTTTGTTCCTAGATTGTCTCAGTCTGAAAATTCCACTGAAATATTTTTAGCATCATAGCAACATCCAATCCTCTACTAATCGACAAGTGGTAACTACACATGGTATTCATTGGCAGGGCACCAAACTAGGGTCTCCTACATGGAATATAAGAATCCTACCACTGAACTACCAATGCACGTAACTGGTCCATGATACTGTTCAAATAACTCTGCTGTACTGCTCTTATTAAGCAGTGATTCAGTGGTGCTGAAACTATAGCACATAGTTGTTAGAGGTTATAACTTGAATTAGCTAAAAAAAAAAAAAAAAAAAAAAAATCACAGGTTTAAAAAATATTTGAAGTTGATTTTGTGTAATAGAATATAGGTATTGATATGCTTAATATTTCTCCAGTTAGTAAAACAGAAAATCTACTTAAAAATGTGGATATGAAGACAGGGCATCTGAAAAAAATCTTGTCTGTGAGCCAAGGTTCCAGTAAGATGGCAGAATAGGCAGAAAAACTACACAGACCCTCTTCAACTAAGAAAAGGGAAACAAATTAACACAGATACAGAAGATAATCTTGGAGTCCTGAGTTTTGAAAAGAACGATACAGGAGTGTACTAAACTCCAACTAGTAGAAGAACCTGAATGAAAAAACAAAAAAGAAAACATACAGAGCTGTGGTCTGTCAACAATTCTGAAGGCACAGAGAGCTTAGATATTGCTAATTGGTGTTAAGACATAAGAATTAACCTAAAAATTGACCCTATTAACCAGGGGCTGCATGGAGGACCACACTGGTAGCTGGATATAAAATAAGAAAGAAATGGGCTGAACCATAGATATTTGATTCTCCAGAGGGTGCAGCCATTTTGAAAGTTTAAAAGTGGTTTGACGATTTTGGATATTTAAAGCAATAGCATTCTCTCAGATTACAGAGACCTAAGAAAGGCTCCACTTGCTGGGAACCACAAGGACATTCCAGATGTGAACAACTAGAAAAGTGTAATATTCTCCTTGTTACTCTTATACCCCACACCTTCTTGGTGAAGAGAGGTATGGCTATCTCTCACTCCCACCTACTTTCTAGGCCAGTGGAAATTCTATCCCAGTCTGTGTGCTCTGATAGAGCACTGCCCTGGGTGTGCTGCCCTGCCCATATATTTTTTTCCTTTCCTTTCTCTAGTTTGTTTGTTTTTATTTGTGTTAAAATTATTATTATTATTATTTTGTTCTTCTATTATTATTAATATTCTTCCCCTCCCAGGATCGAGTTTTCAACCCTTTCTTCTGTTCTTGTACATGGTTCCCATTTTTTTTTTTTCCTTCTTGTGGTTAACACATTCCATGTTTTTCTTTTTGCATTTTTCCCATTTTTTCTCTTCATTATTCTCCATCTCTACATCTTTTGTGTTATTGCTATGTCCCCATATATTACAGTTTTTTTTTTTTTTTCTTTTTCTTTTTTTGGTGATTGCTCCTGTGTGTTTATGAGGTATGATTTCTGACTGCTTGCTTTTACTATTTTGATGGTTTTTCAATTGTTGGTTTTGTCTAACCAAGTGGGAGACAGCAACCAAGCCCATACAATGCAGCAACAACCCCATCTCTCACAGCTCCACTTATTGAATGAGAGCCACAAATTCCTTCTCTAGCAACTGGCCAACAATAAATGAAACAAGAATAGCCTGACTCACCCTTAACTGCTTTTCACAAACAGTTACTAGAGTTCTAAATACAACAATGCCACAAAGTCTCAGAGACAATAGACCATCACAAGCCACATAAAGAAGCAAGATAAAGCAGGAGAAACAAGAGAACAAGATACAGACCCAGATCACAACCCTGAGGAAGAAACAGCACTGGAAGTCCCTGATAAAGAATTCAAAATAATTACACTTAGGTATCTCCAAAGGATTGAGACACAGAACAAGGAAAACATGGACAAAACTCTAGAACGATTTTGGAAGAAAATAAAACAACATAATGAGAAAATAAATGAAAAATTAGAAATGATACAAAATCTACAGACAGAAATCCAGAAGATTAATATTAAATTGCAGAAGTAGATAACACATTGAAAGAACAAAGGAGTAGAATCAATCCAATGGAAGACAGAATTAATGAGATTGAAGAAAAATATCTGAATACTTCTTTGGAAAGGGATCAATCAGAAGATTAAGAAAGGCAAAATGAATAACTTATGTGTAATTAGAATTCCAGAAAAAGGAAGAGAAAAAGAATACCACTGATAAATTGTCCAAGATTTGTTGAAAGAGAACGTCTCAGATATGATGAAAGATCAGACTATATACATTTAGGAAGTCCAACAAACTCCAAACAGAATAGACCCCCCAAAAAAATCACCGAGACATATCATCATCAAACTCACCAGAACCAAAAACAAATAAAGAATTCTGAAAGCATCATGGGAAAAACAAAGTTACTTACAAAGGACAACCGACAAGAATAGGCTCTGATTTCTCAGCAGAAACCATGCAACTACGAAGACAATGGGATGGTATATACAAAATCCTGAAAGAGAAAAATTTTCAATCAAGAATGTCCAGCAAAATTGTTCCTCAAAAATGTTGGTGAAATTAGTAGATTTCCAGATAAGCAGAAATTAAGGGAATTTGTAAAACCAGACCAATCTTACAAGAGATATGAAAGGGAGTTTTTGAACAGAGAACAAATAATAGCAAACAACAACTGATTATTAATACACAACATGACATAACACAGAAACCAACACAGCTATGGACATATCCAAAGTAAAATAAGCTTACAATATTGTAAAAAGAAAAACAGAGACATTAATTAGCAAATGAGGACATGAGGACAACTATAAACAAAAAAGGGAGGAAAAAAAAATAGTGCAGTTACAGAAGTTCTAAATGGTGAGGAAGTCAAGAGAGTTGCAAGATATATTGGATGGTTCTAAAATCAGGGAGAAATTTATAAATCACAAGGTAACCTCAAAGAAAAATGATAAATCTTCACATAAAAATGAAAAAGAGGACAAGCACAAATATTTAACAAATACTAAAACAATAGCAACAAAGTAAATGATAACATGATTCATAAACATAATGAGCTCAGCACAGAAAACTATATGAAAAAAAAAATGGGAACACCATGAAAACACACATAAAAAAATGACAACACCAATTCATACTTGTTGATAATTACATTGGCTGTTAATTAATTAAATGCACCAATCAAGAGATAGAGAGTTGCAGACGGGATAAGAAAACATAATCCATCACTATGCTGTCTAGAAGAGACAAAGACAAAAATAGACTAAAAGAGAACTTAGAGACAAAGACAAAAATAGACTAAAAACCAAAGGTTGGAAAAAGATATATCAAGTAAATGGCAACCAAAAAAGAGCAGTAGTGGCAATATTTATCTCTGATAAAATTGACTTTAAGAAAAACCACCATATGAGACAAGGAAGGATATTACATAATGGTTAAAGGATCAGTTGAATAAGAAGATATAACCATAATAAATATCTATAGATCCAATGAAAGAGTCCCAAAATACAAAAAATCAGACTTTAACAGAATTGAAAAGGCAAATACATAACTCCACAGTCATAGTAGGAGAGTTTAGTACACCACTTTCAATGAAAGATAGAACAACGGGAAAGAAAACTCAACAAAGATACAGAAGAGATAAGCAATACAATCCAACAACTTGACTTTATAGACATGCACAGAACACTTCACCTAACAACAGCATAATATACATTCTTTTCCAGTGCACATAGAATATTCTCCAGGACACACTGTGTTTTAGGCCGTAAGGCAGGTCTTAATAAATTTTAAAACATTGAAATACCTCAAAACATCTTCTCAGATCACAATTATATAAAATTAGAAATCAACAATAGGAAGATCAACAGAAAAAGAGCAAACTCATGGAAACTGAATAACACCCTCCTTAATGACAACTAGGTAACTGAAGAAATAAGAACTGAAATAAAAAAAAAAT
>NW_006922340.1:951873-952363 GCF_000298275.1 Orycteropus afer afer
TATCAAAAAATTACCAACAAATAAAAGTCCTGGTCCAGATGGTTTCACCAGAGAATTCTACCAAACATTCCGAGAAGAACTGAAAGCAATCTTACACAAACTATTTCAAAACATAGAAAAGGATATAATCCTCCTAAATTCATTTTGTGAAGCTAGCATAACCTTGATACCAAAACCAGGGAATAGCATCACTGCAAAGGAAAACTATAGACCAATATCCATCATTAATATACATGCAAAGATCTTCAACAAAATCCTAGCCAATAGACTCCAACAACATATCCAAAAAGTAAATCATTATGAACAAGTGGGGTTCATATCAGGTATGCAAGGATGGTTCAACATTAGAAAAAGAATCAACATCCTCCACCATATAAGTAAAACAAAGCAAAAGAACCACATGATCATATCAATCAATGCAGAAATGGCATTTGATAAAATCTAACAACCATCCTGATCAAAACTCTCAGAAAAATAGGAATAGAAGGGA
>NW_006922340.1:954688-955225 GCF_000298275.1 Orycteropus afer afer
GTTTGATTAATTTTGATGACACTAGCGACTCTGCATCTGCTAGTAAAGAGAGCCCTACTAATCCATGGCATGAGGTGGCAAAATTAATATGCAAAGTAGCACCACCAATAGATCACATACTTGTGAGAAGTGACGCTCTGGGTGATCAGATATTTGATATTTTTCTGCAATTTTGTCAGAATGAGTAGTATAAGGAAGCTGGTTGGTTGGTCCTAGTTACACTGGATAAACCGGTGGGAGAGTGAGATAGGGTCAAAGCTTCTGAGTCTTGGCTTAAGCGCTGCATGGATGACCTCAGTGCTTCCAGGTGTGCTTTGAGAGAAAGCCTTATAGCTTTTACTACCAGGGCTGACATAACTGAAACTCAAATCCAGAGTCTTATTGTAAGAGTGGCCGATTTACAACGCCAGCTCAATTGTCAACCCAGAACAATGTCTGATGTTAAAGCGAGGACATTGATTGGAAAAAAAATGGGATCCTGTAACCTGGAATGGGGACATATGGACAGATGATCAGGAAGATCAGGATATGGAGCCT
>NW_006922341.1:0-4534 GCF_000298275.1 Orycteropus afer afer
CATGTCACCACAGTAGGGCAAACCAACAGACAAGTTTGTCTTGCTGTTGGAGACCTCTCATATCACCCCCACCTGGGTCCCTGTGGCTGACTGTTCCTCTGTCTGGCTTCCTGGCTTGTAATCCCCTTTCTCCTGCTCTTCCGGCCTGCTGCTTTGGGCGTCTCTGAGTTGTCTCTCCTCATATGTATCCCTGGGGCTGACTGCTCCTCTGTCCAGGTTCCTGGCTTTTATCCCCTTTCTCCTGCTCTTCCGGCCTGTTGCTTTGGGCATCCTTGAGTTATTTCTCCTCACCTGTATCCCTGGGGCTGACTGAGGACCTGTATGTTGTTGTTGTTGTTATGTGCCATTGAGTCAGACCTGACTCATAGTGACCCCTCCTTGGGCTTCCAAGGCAGTATCACTATGGAAGTAGGATTGCCCAACCTTCCTTCCGAGGAGTGGCTAGTGGGTTTGAATCGCCAGCCATCTGGTTAGCAGTCAAGTGCCTCAGCCACTATGCTACCAGAGCTCCCAAGGACCTGTATAGAGGGAGAAATATCAGGTGGAGGGACGCGCCATGTTTCGATGAACAGCTGAGAAAGAAAAAGCAGTGCACAGAGATTTCATCCAGATGGACACACGGAGGGGCATTGGGGATGGGGGGCATCTGGCCCAGCCTGAACTTCAGGTGCACTGACTACAGTGCACCCCTCACATGTGTCATCTCCTCAAAGACGGGACAAGGGACCCAGAGCAGCCATGGCCCACGGGGTAGGGGGGTGCCTTCCACAGGGATGGGAAGATTCAGTCTGCTCCCACCACTGGAGTTCTCAAAACATGTATAAACTGTCAACTCAAGACCTTCACTGTTAGCCAGGGAGATCCCAGATCCCCTCAGCCTCAGAGATCACGGTACCCACAGAGCCTGGCACACAGTTAACGCCACACATATGTTTACATAAACCACACAAGCAGCATAGGTACTCAGGACTCCTCCCAGCTGACCCTGTCCACATCACAGGGGGAGTGGGACCTGGATACCTACACTATGCACAGATACTGGTGCTGCTTCCACTAGGAATAGGGTCCCCTTGGTGCTCCACAGGCTCCCAGGGCTCCTCCTCTCGAGGGAAGGCTGGGCCGTGCTGACCCCCCAGCACTGAAAGTAGACCCACCAGCACCTTGGCCTCTCCACAGAGCCCCCAGAATGGTAAGGGGGGCAGAGCTTCAGGCAGGGTGTGGAGAATCCTTGTACAATGTTGGTGGGACTGTCAAATTGTACAACCTCTGTGGAAAACAGTATAGGAAACAGGAATACTAAATGATCCAGCAGTCCAAGTGCCAGGGATCTATCCTAGACAGGAAAAGAGCTGAGACACAAACAGATATATGCACATCCATTTTCACTGCAACACTATTCAAAATAGCTAAAGGATGGAAACCATCTAAATGCCTATCAATGGATGAATGGATAAACCAACGATGGTATGTGCACACACGGAATAACAGGAAACGTTAAAGAATAATGATGAATCTGCAAAACAGCTCACAGCGTGCTGGGTGAAAACAGTTAAGCACAAAAGGACAATTATTGTATGAGACCACTGCCATAAAAGGCCAGGAAAGACATTTAAGCACAGAAAAAAAATATTCTTTGGAGATCACTGGGGTGGGAGGGGAAGGGAAGATAAATCAATAACCAGAGAGCAGACCTATAGGTTAGGGTTAGGGCTTAGGGTTAAGGGTTAGAGGTTAGGGGTTAGGGTTAGGTCTCAAAACCTACTATACAGCCACAGTAGTGAAAACAGCCTGATATTGTCTGACACATAGACCAGTGGAACAGATTGAGAACCCAGAAATAGATCCATCGACCTATACCCCCCCCCAAAAAAAAAAAAAAAAAAAAAAAAACACTGACTGCTGCTGAATTGGATCCAACCCACAGTGACCCCTCCTTGGTTTCCGAGGCGGTGTCACTACAGAAGTAGATTGCCCAACCTTCCTTCGGAGGAGTGGCTTGTGGGTTTGAACCACCAGTCTTCTGGTTAGCAGTCCATCGACCCATGGTCAGCTGATTTTTGACAAAGGGCTGAAATCCATTACATGGGGAAGAGATGGTCTCTTTAACAAATGGTGCTGGTAAAACTGGATATCCATTTGCAGAAAAATAAAACAAGATCTGAATCTCACACCATACACAAAAACTAGATCCAGATGGACCAAAAATGTAAATGTGAAATCTAAAACTATAAAGTTCCTCAAGGAAAAAATATGGGCAAATTTTGGGGCCCTCACTAATGGCATAAATAGACTGTCAAGCATAACACAAAATGCAGAAACAGCTGAAGATAAACTAGATGAATAGGAGCTTCTAAAAAGTAAATTTTTTTGTGCTTCAAAAAAGTCAAAAAAGAACCTACAGATTGGGGAAAGATATTCATCAATAACATATCTGTCATTTATCTCTAAAATTTATAGAAAACTCCAACACTTCAACAACAAAAGACAAACAATCCAATTTAAAAATGGGCAGAAGTCATGAACAGACACTTCATCAGAGAGGATACGCAGGTGGCCAACAAACACATGAAGAAATATTCTCAATCATTTGCCATTAGAGAGATGGAAATCAAAACAATAATGAGATACCATCTCACCCTAGCACTAACAGCAAAGTTCAACAAGACAGAAAATAGTAACTGCTGGTGAGGATGTGGAGAGATTGGGACTCTCATGCACTGCTGGTGGGATTGTAAAATGATACAACCACTGTGCAAACTGGTATGGCAATTACTTAAATAATTGGAAATAGAAGTACCATTTGATCCAGCAATCCCTTTACTAGGTATATATCCTAAGGAAGTGAGAAGCAGGACACAAATAAATATGTGCACACCCACATTCATCGCAGTACTATTTGCAATAGTGAAGACATGGACACAACCTAAGTGTCCATCAACAGAAGAATGGATAACCAAACTGGTACATATGCACAATGGAATACAATGCAACAGTAAAGAATATTATAGAATCTGTAAAACGCTGCATATTGTGGGTGAACTTGGAGGACATTATGCTGAGGGGTCAATCACAGGACAAATATTGTATTAGTCCACTATTGTAAAAAGTCAAGGAAAGGTTTATAGACGGAAGGAAATTTTCTTTGTTGGTTACCAGGGGTGGGAGGGGAGGGGAGGGAACACTGCAAAAATAATAATAATAATAATAATAATTAATAAACAAATAAATAAGGGGATGTCTCCAGCTCTGATGGGCTGGAGCAAGAGGCAAAGCTGAAGCACAAGGTTGAGATGCCTTCACCCAGCCCCTAGAGCTGGCACTTTGAACTCAGACTCCTAGCTTCCAAAACAGTAAGAGAATGAATCTCTGTTAAAGCCCACCCCCCCTCAAAAAAAAAAAAGAAGAAAGAAAAGAATTCCTTGAATCAAACAAGAATGAAAACAGAACATACCAAAATCTTTAGGACACAGCAAAAGCAGTGATCACAGGCCAATTTGTAGCAATGAATATACACATCAAAAAAGAAGAAAGAGCCAAAATCAAGACCTTAACCCCACATCTCCAACAATTAGAAAAAGAACAGCCAAAAAAGCCTACAGAAGAAAAGAAGTAATAAAGATTCTAGCAGAAATAAATGAAACAGAAAAAATCAACAAGACTAGAAGTTGGTTATTTGAAAAAAATTAATAAAATCAACAAACCACTGCCAAACCTAAGAAAGGAAAGGAAGGAGAAGATGCAAATAGCATAAATAAGAAACAAAGTTGGTGACATCAAAACAGAACCAATAGAAATAAAAAGGAGGGTATCAGAATACTATGAAGAACTCTACTCCAACAAATTTGAAAGCAGAAGAAATGGACAGATTTCTAGAAACCCACTACTTACATAAACTAGCACAGACTGAGGTAGAAGATTTGAACAGACCCTTAACAAATGAAGAACTTGAACAGATCTTAAGAAAATTAGAGTTCCAGCAAGATGGCGGACTAGACAGAAGGACTGCACAGACCCTCTTTAACAAAGAAAAGGGAAACCAATTAACACAGACACAGAAGATAATCTTGAACCCCTGGGCCTTGAAGGAAAGGATACAGAAGTGGACTAAACCCCAACTAGCAGGAGAATTTGTGTGAAAATACCAAAAAAGGAGACATACGGAGCTGCAGTCTGGCAGCAATCCTGAGCGATCCTGGTGGCACAGACAGCTTGGAGATTCCCGAGTGGTGGTAGGACCTAAGAATTAACCTAAAAATCAGCACTGCTAGGCAGGGACTGCACAGAGGACTCCTCTGGTGGCTGGGGAATAAATGGAGGTGAAGAGAAAGGCGGGCTGAGCTGTGGACTTTTGCTGGTCCAGAGGGCACCGCCATTTTGAAGGTTTAAAAGCAGTTTGACTATCTTGGATATTTAAAGAGATAGCGTGCTTGCAGATTCCTGGGGCTTAAGAACATGTTCTGCTTTCCAGCAACCCCAAGGTCACTCCGGACCTGCAAGACTGAAAAGGTACCACATTCCTCTTGTTACTCTTATA
>NW_006922341.1:6859-19225 GCF_000298275.1 Orycteropus afer afer
GGATGGACACAGGGAAGAGGTAACTATGGGGAGGAAGTGGGAGGGGAGCTGTTACATTGTGGTAAACTGTGGTCAATGTCATGAGACAAAGTATATATGAACAGCTGTATGGAAAGTAAATTTGCTCTGTAAACCTTCACCAAATAAAAAAAAATTACAAACAACAAAAAAGTACTGGCCCAGATGGTTTCACTGAAGAATTCTACTGAACATTCACAGAGGAATTGACACCAATCCTACTCAAACTATTCCAAAACATAGAAAAGGATGGAATCTTCCCAAATTCATTTTATGAAGCAGGCATAATCCTGGTACCAAAACCAGGCAAAGATACCACTAAAAAGGAAAACTACAGACCAATATCTTTCATGAATATAGATGCAAAAATCTTACACAAAATCCTAATAAAGAGATTCCAACATCATATCAAAAAAAGAATATATCATGACTAAGTGGGATTCATATCAGGTATGCAAGGATGACTCAACATTAGAAAAACAAACAATGTAATCCATCACATAAATAAAATAAAGGAAAATAATCACATGATCATATTAATAGGTGCATAATAGGAATTTGATAAAATGCTACACCAACACCCATTCCTGATGTAAAAAAAAAATAAAAAACTCCCAGAAAAATAGGAATAGAAGGGAAATTCCTCAACATAATAAAGGGCATATATACAAAACCTACAGCCAACATTATTCTCAGTGGAGAGAGACTAAAACCATTCCCCTTGTGAACAGGAACCAGACAAGGACGCCCTCTATCACCACTTCTATTCAACATTGTATTGGAAGTCCTAGCCAGGACAATAAAGCAAGAAAGGGAAATCAAAGGCATCCAAATTGGTAAGGAAGAAGTCAAACTATCCTTATGCTGATGATATGATCATATACATAGAAAACCCAAGAGACTGAGTAAGAAAACTACCAGAACTTATTGAAAGATTTAGCATAGTGGCAGGACACAAGATCAACACACAAAAATCCATTGGATTGCTCTACATTAGCAAAGAGGTCTCTGAGAAGGAAATAAGGAAATCAATGCCATTTACAATAGCTACCAAAAAAATAAAATAAATCTTACCAGAGACATTGTTTTGGTTACCCAGTGCTGCTCTCACAAGAATATACTACAAATGGGATGGCCTTAACAAACAGTTTATCCTTATAATTTGGAGGCTTTAAGTCCAAGTTCAAAGTGCCAGGCTCTAGGGACTAGGGGAAAGCCCTTCAACCTTTGGGTTCAGCTTTACCTCCTGCTCCCGGCCCACTGGAGCTAGAGGCTTTTCTTCACTCAGACAGATTGCTGGCTGCTGAGACGGACAAGTCCAAGGTCAACAAGTAAAAAGGCACAGTCCCGATGTTACCAAACCACATGGCAAGCCATTAATTTAAGTCCACTGTAAGTCCCAAGGTCAGCAAAGCATGGCAGGCTGCTGATCAACGACATGGCTACACACAGGGTTCAAGTGTGCCATAAGCTAGAGACTGTTTCCCAAGGCTTCTCCTTATACACATGAAGCAGACTACATCCCTAAGGCAGCTACTCAGCTGCTCCCAGTAGATTCCACCATGGAGTTGATTACCAGTCTCATCATGGGGAATACTACATCCAGCTGCCCAGACATTCAACCAGGTCCAGACAAGTTGACATACAAAGTTAACTATCACAGACACAAGACCTACACTAAGAAAAGTACAAGCCACTACTTCAAGTAATGATATCTACATAAATGGAAAAACATACCATGTCTGTGGATAGGAAGATTGAACACTGAAAATGTCAATACTACCCAAAGCAATCTATACATTCTATGCAATCCTGATCCAGATTCCATCAACATTCTTTAAAGACATGGGAAATTCAATCACTAATTTTATATGGAAAGGAAAGAGACCTTGGATATGCAAAGCACTACTGAAGAAGAACAAAGTAGGAGCTCTCATATTGCCAGGTCTCAAAACCTACCATTGTGGGTGTATGCCCCAGTAGTCAAACAGCCTGGTATTGGTCCAACAATACACAGACACACAGACCAGTGGGACAGGACCAGTGGAACAGATTTGAGAATCCAGAAATAAATCCATCCACCTGTCATCAGCTGGTCTTTGACAAAGGGCCCAAATCCATTAAACGGGGAAGAGATTGTCCCTGTAACAAATGGTGCTGGGAAAACTGGATATCCAGTTGCAGAAAAATAAAACAAGATCCACACTTCATACATACATAAAAACTTACTCCAGATGGATCGAAGACTTAAATGTGAAACCTAAAACTATAAAGTTCATCAAACAAAAAATAGGGGCAAACTTAGGGGCCACAATTTATGGGATAAGTAGACTATCAAGCATCACACAAAATGCACAAATAGCAGAAAATAAACTAGATGATTGGGACCTTCTAAAAATTAAATCCTTATGTGCATCAAAAGTCTTCTCCAAAAAAGTAAAAAGAGAACCTACAGATTGGGAAAACAATATTCAGCAATGACATATCTGATGAGGGACTTATCTCTAAAATTTATAGAAAAATCCAACACCTCAACATTAAAAAGACAAACAATCCAATTTAAAAAGAGCAAGAGACATGAACAGACACTTCACCAGAGAAGATATTCAGGTGGCCAACAAACACATGAAGAAATGTTCTCAATCATTAGCCTTTAGAGAGATGCAGATCAAAACAAAAATGAGATACCATTTCATCCTAATACTAATAGCAAAGTTCAACAAGACAGAAAATAATAACTGCTGGTGAAAATGTGGAGAGATTGGGACTCCCATACACTGCTGTTGGGTAGTGAAATGATACAATCACTGTAGAAATTGGTATGGCAATCCTTAAATAATTAGAAATAGAAGTACTATTTGATCCAGCAATCCCTTTACTAGGTACATATCCTAAGAAAGTGAGAAGCAGGACACGAATAGATACATGCACACACACATTCATCGCAGCACTATTCACAATAGCAAAGACGTGGAAACAACCTAAATGTCAGTCAGCAGAATGGATAACCAAACTGGTACATACACACAATGGAATACTATGCAACCCTAACGAATAATATAGAATCTGCAAAACATTGCATATTGTGGATGAACTTGGAGGACATTATGTTGAATAAAGTAAGTCAATCACAGAAGGACAAATATTAGTCTGTTATTGTAAAAAGTCAAGGAAAGTTTATAGACGGAAGGGAACTTTCTTCATTGATTACCAGGGATGGAAGAAGAGGAGAGAGAAAACACCTAGATAGGTTGGAAAAAAGAATTATATATATATATACAGTTTCTGAAGACTCTTTGGTGTGTGTGTGTGTGTGTATATATATATATATATATATACACACACACACATATATATATATACACATACATACATACACACACACACACCAAAGATTATTAGTGGTTACCAGGGATAGGAGGAAGGGGAAAAGGGGAAGCTTTCATCTGCAGGGCACTGAGTTTATGCTAATGGTGGTGAAGTATTTTGGAAAAGTACAGCAATAATGGTGTCATCAATGTCCCTGAGCTGTAAATGGGGAAGATGTTATGTTGGTGAATGCCTTAATGTTTATATTTTCATCATAATAAAAGTAAAACAAACAAACAAAAAGACCAGGCTGACTGGTCTGATAGAGACTGGTGAAACCCCCAAGACTATAACCCTCAGTCACCCTTCAAGCCTGGAACAAAACTCAGTCTGTGGCTCCATTGCCAGGCAAATGATAGACAGGTCCATAAGGTGAACAGTAGCAGCAGAGAGGTGCTCCTTAGAACAGTCAACCACATGAGATCCAGAAGGCGACATTTGCCAGGGTAAAGCTCTGAAGGCAGGGAGGAACAGGAAAAAAGGACGAATGGAAACAGTAAACCCAAGGAGGGAGTGGGGAGAGGACTGTTACAGTGAGGGGACTGCAAGCATTGCCACAAACAAAATGTGTGTGAACTGTTGGATGGTGAACCAATGTGCTGTGTTAACCTTCATTTAAATCACAGTAAAAAGTTTTACAAAGAAGAAGAAGGGCTCCCTGCACCCATCATCTTACCTCAACGGGCTGCTTCATTCCTTCCAGAGTCGACCGGTCCAGGTGTGCCTTGTGTCCTTCCTGAACTTGGCCCCTCCCGCAACCCCAGCCTCCCTGCTCCTGGGCAAGGGGGAGGTGGCATGGCCTCGCTGCAGACAGGCTTAGTCTGTGAGACCAAGAACAGAGACAGACCTTGAGAAAAAGGAAACAGTCCAGCTCAAACAACAAGGTGGGTGCAAAGGCAGAGTCTTCAGAAACTGTTTAGTTCATTTACAAAGTCTATGGATGGTTGTTGTTGTTAGGTACTGTCGAGTAGTCCCAAACTCATAGCAACTCTGTGCACAGCAGAACAAAACACCGCCCGGTCCTGTGCCAGCTCCATGATCCCTGCTATACCTGAGCCCATCACCACAGCCACTGTGTCGATCCATCTCATTGAGGGCCTTCCCCTCTTTTGCCAGCCCTCCACCTTACCAAACATGGTATCTTTCTCCAGGGAATGGTCCCTTCTGACAACATGACCAAAGTAGGTGAGGCGAAGTCTGCCCATTCTAGCTTCCAAGGAGCATTCTGGCTGTGCTTTTTCCAGGACAGATTTGTTAGTTATTTTGGCAGTCCATGGTACTTTCAGCATTCTTCTCCAACACCACAATTCAAAAGCATCAATTCTTCAGTCTTCCTTATTCACTGTCCAGCTCTCACGTGCATGTGAGGTGATTGAAAATATCATGGCTTGTGTCAGGCACACCTTAGTCCTCAAGGAGACATCTTTGTTCCTCAGCACTTGAAAGAGGTCCTTTGCAGCCAACTTGCCAGTGCTATATGTCATCTGATGTCCTAACTGCTGCTTCCATTGGTGTCGATTGTAGAACCAAGCAATGTGAAGTCTTTCACAATTTCAATCTTTTCTCCATTTATCGTGATGCTGCTTATAGGTCCAGTGGTGAGGATTTTTGTTTCCTTTATATTGAGGTGTAATCCATAGTGCAGACTGTATCCTTCAATCTTCATCAGTAGGTGCTTTGAGTCATCCTCACTTTCAGCAAGCAAAGTTGTGTCATCAATATATCGCAGGTTGTTAAAGTCTATGGTAGGTGATGAACAAAAAACAATGTTGTTAAGGAAAAACACCAAACAATGTCATTAAAGAAAACAGCATGTTTGTTTTTAAAATCACTCCTTTGCAGTCAAACAAAAATGGTTTAAATTTCTTTAAAATAGCCTTCCCTTCATTAAAAAGTAATAACTAATTATAAAAATTTGGAAAATAGAGGAATAAAGAAAGGCAAAATCATTAATAATTCAGTAATGTGGAAATAATTTTTGGTCATAAATTTTTTTTCTTTGTGTGTGTGTGTGTGTGTGTGTAAATTTATTTATTTAAGCCACTTGAAACAGATGTTATCAATATGTCTTGCTTTTTTTAAAAAAAATTCTTTATGGCTGTATAATTTACATGAATAAAAATGTATCCACTTTAGCCATATGTATACATCTTTGTAACCACCAACACAGTCCGGATACAGAACATTTCCCTCCTCCAGGAAGTCTTCCTGTGTGGACTCCCTCAGCCTCTGCCCCTCCTTCCAGCCCCAGCCACCAACTGGTCTGCATCTGTCACTATGGATCATAGTACACACATCTTCTCTAGTTTCGGGTGAAGAGACTCATGCAGCATGTATGTGTGTCTCTTTTATTTCCACGTTTGAAAATGTCTGTGTTTTTTCCAGTTTTTTGCAACTATGAATAAAGCTGCTGTGTGGATCTGTGCTTGTATCATGTGATACAAGTAGTCATCAAATAGTTTCCTAAAGTGGCTAGACCATTTTACATTCTCACAAGCTGTGGGTGAGGGTTCTGATTTTCCCACATGCTTACCAACACTTGATTTTACCAGGTGTGTGTGTGTGTGTGTGTACAAACACACACACACACACACATATATATATTGTGTGTGTGTGGTTTTAATTTGCATTCCCTGACAAATAGCTTTGCTTAGTATCATCTCATGTGTTTATTAATCATTGATTTATCTTTTTATTGTCTGTTAAAATCACTTTATTGCTAGTTTATTTTTCTGAGTTGTAAGAGTTCTTTATGGATTCTGGATAAAAGTTGGCTCCCCCCACACACACCTTGTAAAACTAATACATGCTCCTTATTAAAAATGTGAAAAATGCAGAGAAAAAGATAAGAAAATATAGTTCTGTAAAGACAACTATCAATAACATATTTATGTTTTCTTTTGATTTTTATCCATGTTTGGGTGTGGTATGCAAATTCATTTATTTTCTACAGTTGAGTAGAATGTTAATGTGGTCTGTGAGCTCAGCCTCCCAGCCGTTAGCTACAATCGTAAAGTCTGGACACACAGATGACAATGGTCACAGCAGAGCCACAGGCCAAAGCACCATGCCACCACTCAAACTGAGTATAAAGGAAAAGTGATGTGCGGAGAAATAAGGCACACGCAGAGGGATAGGTCTCATGGTAGTGGGGCAAGTTGGTGTGTGGAAAGATGAATTATGTCTGGAGGATAAGCCACGTGTGGAAAAATAAGTGGTGAGTAGACTCAATCATGTGGGAGATACATATGTGTGGACTAGCCAGCGTGTGGAGGACTAGTCAGCGCGTGGAGGACCAGTCACTGTATGGAGAAAACATCACGTGTGGAGGACTACTCAGCATGTGGAGGACTAATCAGCGAGTGGAGGATTAGTCAGTGTGTGGAGAATACATCACGTGTGGAGGACTAGTCAGCGTATATTGAGCTAAGTTGTGTGCAGACCACTACACCACACGGACCCTTCACACGTGGAGAAATAGCGTAAGAGTAAAACAGCAGAGCACAGAGATTTCACCTGGAAGGGCTCCCCAAGAGACAGCAGCTGTGGGATGCATCTGGCACAGCCTGGGCTTCAAGGACGTCTACAGAAGGGGCACCAAGGTGCTCTCTCAATATTCCCATTAATGTTGTGTTACCCTAACCCACTCACCTACTCACTCCTTCTGTGGGAGCCAGCACCCTGCTAATGACAAGTTTCACAATCCAACCCCCTACTCTGTGCAGAAAAGTACACGAACCTGCAGGACTGCCCCCTACGCCCCTCCAGACCCCTCTGAGTCTGAGGCCCCTCCGCTTGAGCCTGAGCCCATGCCCCTCGGTGCCCCAAGGGCTCGCCTGCCCCACCACCAACCCCCCCATGCTTGACAGCCAGTGTTGACACCATCCTCAGCAGGGCCGCCCGTGGACTGGGTGTGCCAGTGCCACAGAGACCCCAGGTCACTGGGACCCAGAGCAGCCATTCCCCAGAGTAGGGGTGTGTGATCTTCTGCAGAGGCAGGAAGATGAGGTCCTTGCCCACCGACGGGGCCCTCAAAACTGTTGTAAGCCATCAACTCAACGCCCTAAATGTCTGCCTGGAAGAACTCAGATACTCCAGGCGAGAGGCTCCAAATCCCGCCAGCCTGAGGGACCCCAAAACCCCTCAGCCTCAGACCCTGGGCCACAGGGCGCCTGGCACACAGTTAACACCACAGAAATGTTTACATAAAGGACAGACAACATGGGTGCTCAGGACCCCTGCCTGCTGCCCCCTGCCCACCCCACAGGAGTGGGACCCGGCCGTCCACACAGTGAAGAGGCGCTGATGCTGTTTCCACAAGGAGTGGGACCCCAGCACTGCTGGGCAGGCTCCCAGGACCCTCCTCTCCAGGGGGGCCAGGCCACACCGAACCCCAGGTATGTACAGCAGATATGCTGGGTGTCTGCTAGACAGAGCACCCTGAATGAGAAGGGGGCACAGGGACTCGGATGGCAGGGCCTCTCCATCCTCTGTCCCAGGGACCCTCCAGAACCCGATGGGGGTGGGTGGCGAAGAAGGACTAGGGCACCTCCCGCAAGGGCTGGAAAGTCTGGGCCTTAGTCCCAGACCCAGCAGGGGTCTGCACGACTCTCCCCCAGCCTGGGCCACAAAGCAGTGGGACAGTAAGGGCTCCCAAGACCCCCAGGCACGCAAACCTGGGCCTGGCCCTTCTCCCCCAAGCACCTCTAGCACCCATGCCCAAAGGGAGGCGAAGTGCATTGACCAGCTGTGTGTCCCCGGCCAAGGGCTCCCCTTCTGTGCTCTGTTATCCCAGGCTACTGATGTGAGTGAGTCCACTTTGTGACTCTATTTTTGTGATGTCCAGCTATAACTTGCAATATTTTGCTGAAACTCCATTTTATGTAACTGAAGTGACCATCTCATCCTGTCCCCACTCCCGTGGGTTAAGGGGTACCTCCCGTTTTTGCATATTAAGCCACTAACACACCCCTCGATGAAGGCCTGAGCTAGAGCACCTACTCTGGGGAGGCCTGAGCGAGAGCACACACTCCGGGGTGGTCACCAAACCCACCTCCCATCACCCCGATGGACCCCTGTGCTGCAGTACTACTCTGCAGCGGTTATCAGAACTAGCCCCCTCGCCCCTCCGTGAAGGCCTTCAGACTGCGGCTCTGCTTCTGCGTTGGCGCTCACTTGCCTGCTTCACGAAACCTGCCGAAAAGCAGACTTGCTTCTGCAGCACAGGAGCACGTTTCAGCTGCAGTCCGCCCTAAAGAAAACTCTTTGACCCAAAAGTGGACATTAGAGTGGCTATCATTTTAACTGAACCCTAACACATCCATAGCCCGCTGGTGTCACCCAGGCCGGAGGAGCAGGCGGGGCCGCTGGAGCTGCTGACCCTGCTCCTGGGCCCTCCTCCGGTGCCTGGGACGCCGGGACGCTGAGGCCCGGCAGCGGGCGCGTAGGCAGCGGGCGCGTGGAGCAACGCGGCCTCAGCAGGCGGGGTGCAGCCGCAGGTGGGGGCGCGGAGGGGCCTCCCGCAGGGACGCGGACGCCGCCCCCCGGCTCCAGCGGCCCGGCGCTTCAGCCGGGGTGTGGAGCCCCGCGTCTGGTACCTTTCCGAAATTCCGGCAGGTGGAGCCGCGCGGACACCAACCTGGTCCGAGCCCGCGACCCTCGCTGCCAGCGCTCTCCTGGGGAACCAGCCCAGGGGACTGGCTGCCGGCCCCGCCCAGCCGCCCAGGTGAGGGGCTGCAAGGGGTGGGATCTGGCGGCCAGAGGGGAGGGAGCGCTCCAGGGCAAAGGAGAAGGCCCAGGTGTGCGGAGTGAAGAGTCAGGACGCGTCAGGAGACCCACGTGTGTGCAGTGGCGCAGCGCCCGGCTGATAACGGAAGGTGGACGGATCCAACCCACCAGCTGCTCAGGGGCAGAAAACACCTGAGGATGGCCTCCCGTGAAGATCCCGACTCATGGCGACACCACAGGACAAGAGCCGCGGTGCCCCAAAGGGTTTCCGAGGCTGTATGTTTATTTTTCTTTATTTCTTTTTTAATTTTTATTGTGATTTGGGTGGAAGTTTACAGAGCAAATTCACTTCCCACACAACAGCTCACATACACTTTGTTTCATGACATTGACTGCAAGTTCCCACAATGCTCAAGGCTGTTTTCTTTATGGGAGCGGAAGCCACAACTTTCCACCCAGCAGCAGCAGGTGGGTCCTAAGCGCCTACCTTTCAGGTGGCAGCCAAGCAGGTTGACCGCTGTGTGACCAGGGTTCCTTCCAATAAAGATTCAAGACAAAAACCAAGTTCACTACCATCCAGTTATTCAGACTCATAGTGATCCCACTGGGTCTCCGAGGCTGTAGATCTTTATGTAAGCAGACTGCCTCATCTTTCTTCCACGGAGCAGCTGGTGGGTTTGAACCACTGACCTTTTAGTTAGCAGCCAAACGCCTTCACCACTACACCACCAGAGATCCTTTCCATAAGGATTGCAACCTAGAGAAATCATACAGGGAGCTTCTAGTCTGCCCTATAGGGTCACTGTGAGTCAGAATGGACTCCACAACACACAGCTCTGAAAAGTTCCTCCAGCATCTGTCTGCATAAGCCCTGAGCATGCAGGTATGCCCACTATCAAAGCAGTGCCGCCAAGACAGAAAATCAGAACGGAGACCTCAGAGACTGGAAGTGAAAGGAAGCAGTAGTTTCTGGGGGGCATGCAGCTCAACTGGAGGAGACGCCTACTGTTGTCATTGCCCTCATGTTCTCCTCAGTGCTGCAGAGCCAGTTCTGACGCATAGTGACCCCGTGTGCAACCGAACAGAACACTGCCTGGTCCCGTGCCATCCTCACAAGTGTTACTATGCTTGAGCCTAGTATCAAGCCCTCTTGTTGAGGAGCTTCTCCATTTTTGCTGACTCTCTACTTTCTCAAGCATGATAGCCTTCTCCAGAGATTGGTCTCTTCTGATAACATGACCACAGTAGGAGAGATGAAGTCTGGCCATTCTCATTGCTAAGGAACATTACAGCTGTACTTGCTCCAAGACAGACTTGTCCATTCTTCTAGTAGTCCATGTTACATTCAATATTCTTTGCCAGCACTACAATTCAAATGCATCACTTCTTCTGTGGTCTTCCTTATTCATTGTCCAGATCTCACATGCCTATGAGGCAATTGTAAATACCATGGCTTGGGTTAGGTGCACCTTAGTCTTCAAAGTGATGCCTTTGCTCTTTCACACAACAAAGAGGTCTTTTGCAGCAGATTTCCCCAATGCAATACATGGTTTGATTTCTTGACTCCGCACACCCACCACACCACCAGGGCCAGGTTATCATCCACTGAGCCTTCAGAAAGTGTTCCAAGTCCCCTTTAGGCTGCTCAAACCAGCCACAGCCTGCAGGGGATGCCCTAGGTGGTAGGTCATTGTTATCATTATTATCAGTTGTGGTGGTGGTAATGGTGGTCATGACATTGAGTGAAATTTCTTAATTCACAGAGAACTGGAAATGATAACAGGGGTCCACTGTACACATACACATGCCTGGGTCCCAGTCTCTTGAGCTCACATCTGGTGCCTGCTGCTCAGATGAGGCTCTAGAAATTTTCCAAGTCCCAGGCTTTTTACTCATATCTGGGAGTTCTCTGAGAAGCTCTGGTGGCATAGTGCCTAAGGCATTTGACTGCTACCCAGAAGGCTGGTGGTTCAAACCCACCAGCCACTCCTTGGATGGAAGATTGGACAATCTACTTCTATAGTGATACCGCCTCAGAAACCCAAGGAGGGGTCACTATGAGTCAGATATGACTCAAGAGCAGTGAGTTTGGTTGGTTGGTTGGTTGGTTGGTTTTGGGAGTTCTCTAGATCTTCCCCATGTTTTTGTCCTCATCTCCTATAATTTGCCTGCCTCTTGACCTCTCTAAATTCTCACCCCCCACACACAGGCTCCACCACTTACCTGTCAGTTTGTTGGACTGTGCTGCCTTGTGTGTTGCTATGAGGCTAGAGGCTATGCCACCAGTATTTCAAATATTTGCAGGGCCACCCATGGTGGACAGATTTCAGCAGAGCTTCCAGACTAAGACAGACTGAGGAAAAGAATGGGACCGTCTACTTTTGAAAAAATTGGCCAGTGGAAACTTTATGAAATGCAGTGAAATGCTGTCTGATATATTATTAGAAACTTTATGAACATCCCTGAAACACTGTCTGATATATTGCCAGAAGAGGAACCCCTCAGATTAGAAGGCACTCAAAATATGACTAGGGAAGAGCTGCTTCCTCAAAGTGGAGTCAACCTTAATTACGTGAATGGAGTAAAGCTTTTGGGACCTCCATTTTCTGATGGAGCATGACTTAAAATGAGAAGAAACATCTGTAAACATCCATTAATAATTGAAACATGGACTGTACAAAGTATGAATCAAGGAAAATTGGAAGATGTCAAAAATGGAATGTATAAAAATTGATATACTAGACATTAGTGAGCTGAAATGGATATGCATAGGCTATTTCAAATCAGAAAATATATGGCCTACTATGCCAGGAATGACAAATTGAAGAGGAAAGTCATCATATTCATCATCACAAAGAATGTTTCAAGATCTATCCTGATGTACAATGCTGTCAGTGATGACATACACTACATCTACAAGGAAAACAAAACAAAACAAAACAAAGAGTAGATTTGATGCATTGAACACCAATGACCAAAAACCAGATGAATTGTGGGATGATATCAAGAATATCATACATGAAGAAAGCAAAATGTCATTAAAAACACAGGAAAGGACAAAAAGACCAAAATGGATGTCCGAAGAGATGCTGAAACTGGCTGTTGAATCTAGAGTAGCTAAAGCACATGGAAGAAATGATGAAATAAGGAGGTTCTGGCAAGATGACGGACTAGGCAGAAAGACTGCACAGACCCTCTTCAACAAAGAAAAGGGAAACCAATTAACACAGACACAGAAGATAATCCTGGACC
>NW_006922341.1:22127-31709 GCF_000298275.1 Orycteropus afer afer
ACACTTGGAAGAAGTAACTATGGGGAGGAAGTGGGAGGGGAGCTGTTGCATTGTGGTAAACTGTGGTCAATGTCATTAGACAAAGTATATGTGAACTGCTGTATGGAAAGTGAATTTGCTCTGTAAATCTTCACCCAAATCACAATTTTAAAAAATGTGAAAAAAATTTTTAATTTTTGGAACATAAAAAAAAAATGATGAAATAAAAGAGCTGACCAGAAGGTTTCAAAGGGTACCTTGAGAAGACAAAGTGAAGTATGATCATGAAATGTGCAAAGACTTGGAGTTAGAAAAAGAAAAGGGGAGAACACACTCAACATTTCTTAAGCTGAAAAGACTGAAGATAAAATTCAAACCTTGAGTTGAAATATTGAAAGATTATATGGGCAAAATACTTAATGATGCAGGAAGCATTGAAGATGGAAGGATACACAATCACTGTACAAAAAAGAATTGGTCAATGTCCAACTATTGCAATAAGTCATATATGATCAAGAACCAATGGTATTGAAGAAAGAAGTCAAAGCTGCACTGAAGGATTTGGCAAAATACAAGGCTCCAGGATTTGACAGAATTCCTACTGAGATGTTTCAACAAATGAATGCCACACTGGAGGCACTGACTCATCCATGCCCAGTAATTTGGAAGACAGCTACCTGACCAACTGACTGGAAGAGATCCATATTTGTACCCATTCCAAAGAAAGGTGATTCCACACAATGTTGAAATCATCGAACAATATCATTAATATCACACACAAGTAAAATTTTGCCGAAGATAATTAAAAAACGGTTGCAGCAGTATATTGACAGGGAACTTCCAGAAATGCAAGCTGGATTCAGAAGAGGATGTGGAACAAGGGATATCATTGCTCATGTCAGATGGTTCTTGGCTTAAAACAAAGAATACCAGAAAGATGTTTGCCTATGTTTTGTTGACCATGAAAAACATTTGATTGTGTGGATCATAACAAATCGTGGATAACACTGCAAACAATGGGAATTCAGAATACTTAACTGTACTCATGAGGAACCTGTGCATAGACCACGAAACTGTCATTCGGACAGAACAAGGGGACACTGCATGCTTTAATACCAGGAAGGGAGTGAGTCAGGGTTGTATCCTTTCAGCATACTTATTCAATCTGTATGGTGAGCAAATAATCTGAGAAACCGGACTAGACGAAGAACATAGCATCAGGATTGGAGGAAGAACCGTTAACAACCTGTGATATGCAGATGATACAACCTTGCTTGCTGAAAGTGAAGGTGACTTGAAGCACTTACTGATGAAGATCAAAGACTACAGTCTACAGAATGGATTACACCTTAACCTAAAGAAAATGAAAATCCACAGAAGTGGACCAATAAGCAGTATCATAATAAATGGAGAAAAAATGAAGTTGTCAAAGATTTCATTTTACTTAGAGCCACAATCAACACTCATGAAAGCAGCACTCAATAAATCAGATGTTGTATTGCACTGGGAAAATCTGCTGCAAATGACCTCTTTAAAGTGTTGAAGAGCAAAGATGTCACTTTGAGGACTAAGGGGCACCTAAACCAAGCCATGGTATTTTCAGTCTCCTCATATGCATGTGAAAGCTGGACAATGAATAAGGAAAACAGAAGAAGAGTTGATGCCTTTGAATTATGGTGTTAGTCAAGAATACTGAAAATTCCCTGGACTGGCAGAAGAATGAACAAATCTGTCCTGGAAGAAGTGCAGCTGGAATGCTCCTTGGAAGTGAGAATGTCCCAAACCTCATCTCACCTACTTTGGTTACATTGTCAGAAGAGACCACTCCCTGGAGAAGATGCTTGGTAAAGTAGAGCGTCAGCCAAAAAGGAGAAGACCCTCAACAAAATGGAATGACACAGTGGCTGCAACAATGGGCTCAAGTATAGCAAGGATTGTGAGGATGGCATATAACTGTGCAGTGTTTGGTTCTATCATACATGGGGTCACTATGAGTCAGAGCTGACTCGATGGCACCTAACAACAACAACAACACGTGGACTGTTTCTTCACCCTTCCCTCCTCCTCTTTACCCAACAAATGGCATTTATCAAAGGAGTCCAGGCAGTGCTGTGGTTAAAGCATTCGGCTGCTAGCCAAAAAGTTCAATAGTTCAAACTTACCGCTGCTACATGGTGGAAAGATGTGGCAGTCTGCTTCTGTAAACATTTACCGTCTTGCAGACCCTATCAAGAAGTTCTACTCTGTCCTATAGGGTCACTATGAGTCTGAATTGACTCCATGGCAGTGGATTTGGTTTGGTGGGCATTTATCAGGAATTCAGGCACCAAAGCAGATACTTACACACAGACGCTCACAACAGCACTACTCACCTTAGTCAAAAGATAGAAATAATCCAAATGTCCATCAACAAATAAATGGACAAACAAAATGTGGTAAATTCATACAATGGGATAACAGTCAACCTTATAAAGGAATTAGATACAGACCCATGGTACACTTTGGATGAACCTCAAAAACATTGCAAGCAAAAAATAATATATTGCATGATTCCATTTTGATTAAAAATCCAGAGTAAATCCACTGAAATGGAAAGCAAGTTTATGAATGCCAGGAGCTAGGGGGAGAGGGTACTGGAGGATAACTGCTTCATGGTTACAGGGTTTCTGTTCAAGGTGGTGTGGTGTAGTAAATCACTTAGTGTGGCTTTTCTAGCCACAAGTCTTTGTAAACTGTGGTGGAATTTGCTGTGAGCAGCTGAGGAGCTCCTGATTGTAAAAGTTATCCACCTGGGGTGTTTCTGTTGGGTGCAATACAAAGCAATGTTCTGGGAGGTTCCTGCTCTCTCTCAAGTGCTTAGAATTCTGATGCTATGATTGGTTAGTTTAGCCACTCTGCCAGGCTCAAAAGGAGACCGCCTCGAGGCAGAAAGAAGTCTCTCTCTGACTGCTGGCTGAGGAAGATGTGCTGCTGAAAGAGACACGCACTCCTGAGACACGCATTGCTGGGAAAGAGATGCAAGAGACACGCGTTGCTGAGTGAGACACCAAGGGACCAGCACTGCTGGGAAAGAGACTGTGAGGGACTGTTGGCTGAGGGACGGTGGGCTGAGAGAGAGACTGAGCATTTTTCCTGAACTTGAATTGTAGCCTATGGTGCTTCCCTAATAAACCCCATAATCTGTGAGCTCTGTGTGGCCACTGCAGTGAATTATCGAACCCAGGAGAGAGGTGGTGGGTGCTTTGGGAGGAACAGTTGGTGAAAGGGCTGGAGGGAGGCAGCATGTCTGGCCTTGTAGCAATAGGCCTTGGGTTACTGCTAGTGATTCTGTCTTCCTCTTGTGCAGTTAGAGGTCAGAAGATGTGGCCTCCTTGCCCTTTTAGCAGGTGGTGATGATCAAACAGCATTGTGAAAGCACATAAAGCCACTTAATGATACACTTTAGATCAAACTGTGAAATTTTACTTTTGGTCTAGCCTAAAACATAAAATTAACTAAATGATAAAGTAAATGTTGAACAAAGAAAAATACTGCCAAATAAAAACAAAGAAAAGGGGCAGGAAGGCCCTCGGACTGAGCAAATGTCAGCTTTGGTTTGGGACCTGGTGCTGGAGGAAGTGCTGAAGCTGGCTCTGTCTCTAGAGTGAGTTCCAGTGGTGAAACTTGTGAATCTGGAGCAGGTTCTGAAGGGGATACTCGACATGGATCAGGAGCAAGGTCCGGAGGTGAATCTTCATGTGGATCTGGAGTGGATCATAAAGACAATACTCAAGGTAGAAATGGTGCAATTTCAGGAGGGGATGCTTGAGGTGACTCAGAGCATGTTCTAGAGATGAATCTCCCTGTGGATCCAGAGTAGCTTTCATAGTCGACACTCGAGGTGGATCTGGAGAGGGTTCTGGAAGTGAACCCTTTTGTGGATCTGGAGTGGGTTCCAGAGATGATGCTTGAGGTGGATCTAGAGCAGATTCTGGAGGGGATGCTTGAGGTGAATCTGGATGTGTTGGCAAGGGATGCTTGGCCTGGATGGGGGCGGGATCTGGAGGTGAGGTTTGGGGTGGATCTGGACTATGTTCCACAGGTGAATATGTGGGTCTGGAGCAGATTCTGGAAGCAACACTCAAGGTGGGTCTAGAGCAGTTCCAGAGACAATGCTTGATCCGGGATGGGTTCTGGAGGTGACACTTGTCCTAGAGATGCAAGAAGAGAAAAGTTCACCACCATGACAGCTTTTGCTTGTGCAAACATTTCTCACTATCATTAAAAGAACCTCAACCCCAAGAACTCCTCTACAGGAACTGGAGACTGGAACTGAAAGTGTTCCCAGTCTGCAGCCCACTGGATGAGTGGTCTGAGGTTACTCTTAGCTCTAGCCCAACACCACTCTCTAGAGACTCCTTCCTGTGCAGCCCAGCCCTTGCATACCTGCTCATATGCACCCACCCCCACACTTCTCACCCTCTGGCTCTATCTTACTGGGCTCTGGGTGCTCCACTTGGGCAAGGAGTTGGCAGACAAGCATGCCAGGACTGAGAGTGGCATGTTCAGCTGACTATAAGCCATCAGAACGTTGAGGGGAAAGAAGTCTGGAGGCTGATGGAAATCCTCCAAGACTGTTCCAGCCAGGTGCCCATGATGAAGTAGCCAGTACTGAGGTGGGTGGGACAGCAGGAGGGTCAGGGGCCTGGCCTTCCTTCCATTCTGCCCTCCCACAGCACCCCTGCTGGGGCTAGAGCTGGACCTGCAGGAGGTCAGCTCCATCTTGCTGCCCCACCCCACTTTGGCTGTCCTGGAAGTGGCAGGCCTGGTCGGGGCTAGTAAAGAGCCTTAATCCCAGGAACTCTCCTTCAGTGGTCTCACCAATTCTCTCCATTAACAAGAGCCTGGCATACTTCTCTGTCTGTCTCCCATGCCCTACTGCAAAGAAAACTCCCTGGGGCCAGGGAGGGGTTGTGTCTGTGTGTTCACTGCAGGCCCTGGTACAACATAGGTTCTCCATGAATATCTGAGGGCTCATGGAGAAACAGACTCCATTCTGCTACCCCAGCCTGCCCAGGGACCTCTGGGCTCCTCAACCTGGAGCTGATGTGCCACACTGCTGCCTTATTTTCTGTTTGCTTATGTTTTCCTCCTCCCCATTGACACTGTTCTCCCAAAGAGCCGGGGCCTAGCCACCCATGCAGCTACACATGCAGCTGAGCCCCTACCACTGAGTTCAGAAGATTGGGGAACTCAGACTGGGGAGGAGTTCAAGTACAGCTAGGAGGGGACTGTGGTGGGAATGGGTTCTCTCAGGGACCAGCTCTAAGTCCCCAGCCTCCCCTCTGCTCCCCATGACACCTGGGCTCCATCCCCAGCTCTCTGTGTCTTCTTTCCTCCTCCAGAGAGAAGCCCCTGAATTCATTCCTCTAGGGGGAATCAAAATTGTGGAACCCAGGGCTCTGCCCAACCCCCCCCCCAACCACAGCCCCCCAGTAGCTCTTCACTGTGGAGGCAGGAGCCCCGCCTTCTCAACCCAAAGTCCACTCACTTTTTCAGCTGGTGCTGGGGTCCATCCCAGTCAGAAGAGGGAAAGGATGCATCTGAATATAAAGGAGGCATGAGGGTTTCACATGTGATACACGGTGGACACTAGCTGCTTACCATGTTTGATGTTCCTGTCTGACTCACTGACTTGAATGGAGGCTCAGGATGTAAGGAATTTTGTCTGCTGTTTTCACTGAACTATACTAAGTGCCTAGAAAACTATCTGCCCTGATTAAGTGTTCCCTATATGTACATTAAATAGCTCTGGTAGCATAGTGCCCAAGACACTTGACTGCTAACCAGAAGGCTGGCGGTTCAAACCCACCAGCCACTCCTCAGAAGAAAGATGGGGCAATCTACGTCTGTAGTGATATCACCTTGGAAACGCAAGGAGGGGTTGCTATGAGTCAGGTCCGACTCGACGGCACATAACAACACATATGTACATTAGGAGCTCTGGTAGCATAATGCCTAAGGCATTTGACTGCTAACCAGAAGGCTGGCAGTTCAAACCCACCAGCCACTCCACGGAAGGAAGGTTGGGGCATTAAAAGGGGTGGGGGGAGCTCTGGTGGCATAGTGAGTAAAGCATTTGGCTGCTAACCAGAAGATCAGTGGTTCAAACCCACCAGCTGCTCCATGGAGGAAGATGAGGCAATTTATCTCTGTAAAGATTTATAGCCTTGGAAACCCAATGGGGATTGCTATGAATTGCAATTGACTTGATGGCAGTGGGTTTAGTTTGTTTGTTTTTTGTTGTTGTTGGTTTTTTTTTTTTTTTTTTTTTTTGGTGTATGTATATTTGTTAAGAAACCTGGATCTTGATGTGCAGTGTTTAGGCTGAGAACAGAAAGGTCGGCAGTATGAACCTACTCAGCGGCTCCGTGGGAGAAAGACCAGGTGATTTGCTTCCATGAAGATTACAACCAAGATAGGGGGCAGTCCTGCGCAGTCACACACGGGCCCTTAGAGGTCAAAACTGGCTCAACGGCACCTAACAACAACATGTATTTGTTGGATGAATGAACTCAACCAGCACCATCTCCAATATCTGAGTGCCTTGGGATTCCTCTCCTAGCCCCCAGGGATCCCTCTCTGGCTACGCCAAGGACAGGAACCCAGCAGATATCATCTCAAAGTCCATTTATAAATGGAGAGATCTTTGATTTAGGTCATGGGGTCACTGAGATAGTAGGCAGAGAGCTCCTTCACTGGGGAGAGGGCATGATTAATGTGAACATCCTGAGCCCCTTCAGTCGCTTTTCTGAAGAGCCAGCCTTTAGGTTAGCCCTGTGCATGGCTTATACCAGGAAGTCCTCACATTCTTATGAAGTGATCTCCTTACCACCCTACTCTGCAGAGGAGCAAACAGAGACTCAGAGAGGAGAAGTGGTATACCCAAGATGTACAGCAGTGCCACCACTGGGCTGTGGAGGGGTAGAGGCTTACGTGAGGAAGACCTGCTGGGTGGTGATGAATGTTCTGTAGGTGTCCAGGAAGGTACAGGTATAGGAGGAGTTGCCCTTCAGGAAGGCAGACACCAGGTAGTCCCCCAGCTTCTCCAGCTTGCCTGTCTTGACCATTCATACCACGCAGGTCTCACTCAAGTCCAGGACTGACTCAAGGTCACATTGGAGGCGGGAGAAAGGAGGGGCACATAGTCAGAAGCAGCACTATGAGGGTCACACAGCTCCAGGCGGGTGAGCGGCTGGAGCTCAGAGCAGGAACACCCAGGCCTGTAGTGACTTGTGGCAGGAGGGAGACACAAGTACCTCCACCAGAAAGCAGTTCCCAGCTGTCAAAGCAGAATTAGGTGATGTATAATTAAAAATATCAAGAACCTCAAGTCATTTTATTAACCAAGTAATCATGGTGTCATCCTGTATTAAGAGCATAACCCTCCCATTGAGTTCTCACGAGATATCCCTATTCTAGGGATAAGAAAACACTAGCAGCATCAAGCAACTGCTCAAAGTCATGTGGTCAGAGCCCAGAACCATCCACCAACAGGGCTCATGATGTTCCCATTGTGCTGTATGAGGCTTGGTATTTTCCTGCCGTGGAGAGGAAGGGTCTGGCACAAGCTTACTCCCTCCCCACATTGGAGACATACCCCGTGACGTTTCCTTGGGTGGTGTGATAGTTAACATTGTGTGTCAACCTGACTGGGCCTAGTTGAGTGGCTGGGCAGCTGGATGTAGTACTCCCCATGATGAGACTGGTAATCAACTCCATGGTGGAATCTACTGGGAGCAGCTGAGTAGCTGCCTTAGGGAATGTGGTCTGTTTCCTGTATATAAGGAAAAGCCTTGGGAAATGGTCTCTAGCTTATGGCATGTTTGAACCCTGCATATAGCCATGTCCTTGTTCAGCAGCCTGCCATGCTCTGCCAACCTTGGGACTTTCAATGGACTTGCATTAAGGGTCTGCCATGTGGTTTGGTACCATTGGGACTGTGCCTTTTTATTTGTCAACCTTGGGCTTGTCAGCCTCAGTAGCCAGTAGCTGTCTGAGTAAAGAAAAGCCTCTAACTCCAGTGGGCTGGGAGCAGGAGGCAGAGCTGAAGCCCAAGGCTGAGGGGCTTTCACCCAGCCCCTAGAGCCTGGCACTTGGAACTTGGACTTCTAGTCTCTCGAACTGTAAGAGAATAAACTACTGTTTGTTCAAGCATCCCATTTGTGGTATATTCCTGTCAGAGTGGTACTAGGGAACCAGAACAGACGGCAAAGCAAGACACATATTTTTCTTTCTTTGCATTAAATGGGGTTTTGAGAACCCGAAGCTTTTCTGGATCCAGTCATGGGTGAATGCTTGAGATCCTGGGGTGGGACGAAGACCCCCACATGGTCACAGATTAGAACAGATGGTTGACAGAGAGGGAATCCAGATGGCCCTGAACAACTGAAGAAGGCCCAGCTTCTCTCGGGGCAATTGTCAATCAAGTCACACTATGATTCCATTGGCCACCTGATGCCAGATTGGCAAGAATTAAAGAGAATGATTACACCCAGGGCCAGGCTCGATGCAGGGGCATAGTCACTGTCATAGACTTCTGGTGGTCATGTAACTGACACAACTGTTTGGGAAAGAAGTCTTACTCTGGTGAGCTTAACTATAAATGTGCATTTCCTTCAACCCAGCAATCCCATTCCTGGGAGAGTCTCCTGGATGTGGGATCCATAGAACAGGACAGGACACACCTAAGTGTTCTCTGCAGTATTGCTAAAAGGGCAGCAGGAGGGATCACGTGCAGGCCCACCAGCACAGAGAGGCTCAATCGCTGTGGGAACCAGTGTCCCTTCTGGAATATCTGGAATAATCTGCAGCCAAGTCAGGACACCATCAGCCACTCCTCAGAAGGAAGGTTGGGCAATCTACTTTCATAGTGATACCGCCTCGAAAACTCAAGGAACGGTCGCTATGAGTCAGATACAACTCCACGGCAGTGCATCGTGTAAAGCAGGACACAGCTCCTGACCTAGAGGGGGCATGGTGTTGTGTTTTGTGAGGTGGCAAGTTGCAGAACAAGGTATATGATAGTGTGAATCCTGCTCTTTTTGGGCAAAAAGAACCCTACCAAGCATGATAATATGCGAGGCTAGGAGTTGTGGAAGGACAGTCAAGCCAACGGCTCCACGGTACACCTGAGGTCAGGAGTGAAAACACTAAAAACAACAGCAAAATGCAAAAATGGTCACACCCTCACATGAAGAGAGCAGTACTGTGGTAGTTCAGTTTGTGTGTCAACTTGGCTGGGCCTGGTTGAGTGGCTGGACAGCTGGATGTAGTATTCCCCATGATGAGACTGGTCATCAAATCCATGGTGGAATCTACTGTGAGCAGCTGAGTAATTGTCTTTGGGATGTGGTCTGCGTTGCTGACCTTCTGGTTAGCAGCCAGATGCTTCACCTACTATGCCACCAGAGCCCCTTTTCTAAGGAATAAGATAAGGCAAAATTATCTGGGCTTTCTTTCTTTTTTTTTTTTTTTAATTAGGATTTGGGTGAAGATTTACAGAGTAAATTCACTTTTCATACAGCAGTTCACATATACTTTGTCTCATGTCATTGACCAAAA
>NW_006922341.1:32274-43157 GCF_000298275.1 Orycteropus afer afer
AGCTTCCTAGCTTTTAAGGTCCCAGTAGCTACTCGCCAAAGTAGGAGGTGGAACAATGTTTTGTATAGTATGTTATGCCAATTGAGTTTGATGTCCCCTGCGACTATGGTCCCAAGCCCGCAGGATCAACTACTCGGTCTATCTGGGCTTTCTTATATTCTCTCTCTTTCATGGAAGCAGCTGTGATGTGTGACCTCCCCTGTGGAGAGGGCCATGTAACAAAAAGCTAAAGGAGTGCCCTGATGAACAGAGAGGGACCAAGGCCCTGAGTGCAACAGCTTACAGGAAACTGAGTCCTGCCAATAACATAAGAGTGAACTTGGAAGAGGATCTCCATCACCCATCCCATCCCCTGTTGAGCCTGAGTTGAGAACACAACCCTGTCTCCTGACACCTTTTGAGGCAGAGGCACCAGCTAAGTCTTGCCCAGAGTCCTGGTCCACAGAGACTCTGAGATCATCCAGGTGTGTTGTGAGCGACCAAGTCATATTGTCACAGAACAGTAGATAACTCTAGTACACAGTCCCTGGGATCTGTGCCTGTCCTCCTTCCTTCCTCCCTTCCTCAGTCCTCTCCTCCCAAGCTCTCGTCACCCACACTGACCACTATCTAACCTCCTCCCTGGATAATTTCACTTTTATCTCTGAGTCTCTGCACCAGCTGTGCCTTCTCCCTGGCACTTTGTCCCCAGACTTGTGAAGGATTGGTGCCTCTTGTCATTCTGGTCACAGTTTTATGTCACCTCACTGAGGCCTCTTGGATCCCCCTACATAGAATCCCCCAGTGCCCCTTCACAGCACCCTGCTTTATTTTAGCTGCAGCACTTGCTCTTTTCTTTTGCATGTATTTGTTTCACGCTTCTATTCATCTCCCAACCCCAGACTGTGAGCTCTTGGGGGCAGGGATCACATCAGTCATTTTCAGCACCACCCAGGACCTGATACAGCCCTGCCACAGAGCGAGCACTCAGGACACAGTTGCTGAATGAAGAAATAAGAGGATTTCAGATTTCCTTCCCACCCCTCAGCAGCTCAGATTATAGAGATCGAATAGTATTCTGATGATGGGGTACAAGTCCGAGGCAGGGGGATGGCAAGAATGGCCTCTGGGTGACAATTCCATGGCCCCAGTTACTCCAACAAAGCTCAGGGTTCCCAGTTTATACCACTGGCAGAAGATGTTGCCATCCCCGGACGGCTAGTGCTTAGTGGTGCAGCTCCAGGCAGGAAAATCCACAACAAAACCCACGCTTTCTTCAGGTGTCCTCAAGGTAGCAGCTCTCCCAGACCCAGGGAGGAGAAGGAGCCAGACCTATAGGCTCCACGGGTTGTTTAGGGGCCTCAGAAGTCTCTCTTGCCCCTTCTTTGCCACTGCTGGGCCTGAGGTGTTCAGCTTACTCTAGAGGCATCCTCCCTAAATTCAGGGCACAGACTCCAGACCCACTTCCCAAGGAGGACCCCAAGGCTCCAACGGAGACCAGTCTTGAACTAGGACCTGGACTCATGGTTCAGTGTTCTGCCCTGCTCAGCCCAATCCCAAATTCCCAGACTCATAGACCCCAACCCTCTGCTGGGGGAATAATTTATTTCAGAAAATAAAAAGCATTTCTAAGGGCATCTGAGTCAGAGTAGGTCATCAACAGAGAATCAAGGCAGCAAACTCTTAGAGTCTATGGAATGTTTGAAGACACCCAGAACAAGGACCGCAATATACAGAGCAGGAAACAAAGGTCTTCTCTCCTACAGTCCTCTTCATTTGGGAGGGCTTCTCTTAGACCCAAGGACCCAGAACAGTGACTGCAGGAGCAGGTTCTGTCCTCTCTAGGTTGCTCTGGGAAACGCCCATGCCAGCCAAAGCCCTGGGAACTCTGTGATCACCTACCCTTCATGCTGTGAGTGGTGGGCATGGGACTAGGAGACTGGCTGCCTCATGGTAGAGCTGCCTCTATGCTCTTTCTTTTTCCCTTTTGTCATCTCCTTAGAGCCCTCTTCCAAGACCCCACCCTAAAGGTCCCCACTGTGATGTCTGTGTGACCAAAAAGAAGTAGGGAGTGAGGCCAGGCCTGGAAAGTAAAATTGTAGAGAAGTTTGGGCCCAACAGGCTAAGGTTCGTGAAGATCTTGGGTGACTGCAGGGGAATATATAAACTGAGGGTGTCACAAGGAAGAAGGAAACAGGATCTTGAGTCTCTTGAAGCCAGAGGATGTTCCATGGTCTGTGCTGTCCATGAACCAGAGATGCACAGAGGTCACATCAAAGAGGGGAGAGTTTCCTGAGAGTCACAGCTGCCCAGCATAAGGGATTGAGGTCCCCTTGGAGAGAGTGAAGTGGGGTCTGTGCCCCGTTCACACTATTGAGTTATTAGGCTGTAGTGGGTGCTGTGTAATACATCAGAGAGACAGAGGATGGTCTCAGCATCAGCCAGCATCCAAGGAAGAAACCACAGCAGTTACATCAACTGCAATATAAAATTTTGATGCAATTACTGAAGAACTGAAAAAAAACAAAAGAGAAATCTAAGATATTATAGTGGTTGCAAGTGTTGTTGTTGTTAGGTGCCGAGTCAGCTCCGACTCATAGCAACCCTATATACAACAGAACAAAACACTGCTCAGTCCTGCAACAGCCTCACAATCATTGCTATACCTGAGCCATTGATGCAGCCACTGTGTCAATTCATCTTGTTGAGGGCCTTCCCCTTTTTCTCTGACCCTCCACTTTACCAAGCATGATATCCTTCTTCAGGGAATGGTCCCTTCCAACAACATCACCAAAGTAGGTGAGACAAAGTCTGGCCATTCTCGCTTCCAAGGAGCATTCCGGCTACACTTTTTCCAGCACTGGTTTGTTAGTTCTTCTGGCAGTCCATGGTATTTTCAGTATTCTTCACCAACACCACAACTCAAAAGCATCAACTCTTCTTTGGTTTTCCTTATTCACTGTCCAGCTTTCACACACATGTGAGGCGACTGAAAACACCATGGGTTGGGTTAGACACACATTAGTCTTCAAAGAGACATCTGTGCTGTTCAGAACTTTAAAGAGGTCTTTTGCAGATTTGTCCAGTGCAATGCATCGTCTGATTTCTTGACTGCTGCTTCTATTCATATTGATTGTGAATCCAACTAGCATGAAATTTTTTACAACTTCAGTCTTTTCTCCATTTATCATGATGCTGCTTTATTGGTCCAGTTGTGAGGGTTTTCATTTTCATTATGTTGAGGTGTAATCCATACTGCAGACTACAGTCTTTAATCTTCATCAGTAAGTGCTTCAAGTCACCCTCACTTTGAGCAAGCAAGGTCGCATCACCTGCATATCACAGGTTGTTAATGAGCCTTCCTCCAATCCTGATCCCATGTTCTTCATATATTCCATTTTCTTGGATTATTTGCTCAGCATACAGATTGAATGTTGTTGTTGTTATGTGCCATCAAGTCAGCCCCAACTCATAGCGACCCCGCCTTGGGTTTCTGAGGCGGTATCACTACAGAAGTAGATTGCCCAACCTTCCTTCCGAGGAGTGGCTGGTGCATTTGAACCACCAGCCTTCTGGTTAGCAGTCAAGTGCCTTAGGCACTATGCTACCAGAGCTCCCACAGATTGAGTAAATATGGTGAAAGGATACAACCCTGATGCACTCCCTTCCTGATTTTAAACCATGCAGTATCCCCGTGTTCTGTTCAAACAACAGCCTCCTGTCTATGCACAGGTTCCTCATGAGCACATTTAAATTTTCTGGAATTCCCATTCTTCTCAATGTTATCCCTAATTTGTTATGATCTAAACAGTTGAATGCTTTTGCATAGTCAATAATACACCAGAGATAGCAACTATAGGGAGTATATTTCTTCCCTAAGGCAGAGAGGAAAATAGGGAATGTGGAAAATATAAAAACTCAGAGTGGAAGATGTGCCCTAGCACTTTGACAAGGGGATGATGTTTGACTGTGTTGGTTTGTCTAAGGGACCCAGTGAGGCTAGTTGTAACATGATGAGGAAAATGCACACTAGAATAGCTGTTGCTGACACCAGGGTGAAGAAGCATTAGAAGAGTGACAGTCAGGAAGGAGAAGCAGGGATCCACCAAGTACACAAGACGTACGCTAGAAGGAGACAACAAGCAAACACAGTAATAAGCAAATAGGAAAAGCAAGTCCCTTCTCCCTCTTTAGTCTGGAAGTCTAATCTGCCAGAACAAACTGTCTAAATGTTTACACTGGTGTAGTCAAGCTTTCCTACTGTCTCCTTCTACTGCCTTCTGTTGGTGAAGCCTTGTTGTTGTTGTTGCTGTTAGGTGCCATTGAGCCTGCTCTGACTCATAGTGACCCTAGGTACAAGAGAACAAAACACTGCCAAGTTCTATACCATCCTCACAATCCTTGCTATGCTTGAGCCCATCGTTGCAACCGCTGTATCAGTCTATCTCATTGAGGGTCTTCTGACCCTCTACTTTACCAAGCATGATATCCTTCTCCAGGGAATGGTTCCTTCTGACATGACTGTGGTGGTTACATTTGTGTGTCAACTTGGCTGGGCCTGGTTGAGTGGTTGGGCAGCTAGATGTAGTATTCCCCATGATGAGACTGGTAATCAACTCCATGGTGGAATCTACTGGGAGCAGCTGAGTAGCTGTCTTTGGGTATGTGATCTGCTTCCCATATATAAGAAGCAGCTTTGGGAATGTTCTCTAGCTTATGGCATGCTTGGACTCTGCATGTAGCTGTGTCGTTGTTCAGCAGCCTGCCATGCTCTGCCGACTTTGGGACTTACAATGAGCTTGAATTAATGGCCTGCTGTGTGGTTTGGTAACATCGGTACTGTGCCTTTTTACTTGTCAACCTTGGGGTTGGCAACGTAAACCACCAGCAGCTGAGTGAAGAAAAGCCTCTAGCTTCAGTGGGCCAGGAACTGGAGGCAGAGCTGAAGCCCAAGGCTGAGGGGCTTTCACCCAGCCCCTAAAGCTTGCCTCTTTGGACTCGGACTTAATGCCTCCAAATTGTAAGAATAAACTCCTGTTTGTTAAAGCCATCCTATTTGTGGTATATTCTTGTCAGAGCAGCACTAGGTAACCAGAACAGAATATGGTACCGAGAGTGGGGTGCTGCTCTGACAGATACCTAAAATGTTGAAACAGGAGTGGAGGGCATCCTTGACCAGAGACCCTGGCAGAGAGACCCTAGCATGTGGCATGAGAGAAGGCAGGAGCCGAGCCCAGAACCCGGCATTAGAGACAGCAGGAGCAGAGTCCAGAGACCAGCATTAAACAGCAACAGGCTTACTAGCCATGGAGGAGAAAGCCAGGTGCCATTGCACAGGTGGTTTCCTGGTGGACTGGGTTGCCTTTGAGCATTAATTGGTGAAGAGACCAGCATAAAATGGAGTTTCAGGTTGGCCAGCCCACAGAGCAAGAAAGCTGAGTGCTTTTGGGGGCAGGAAGATTTCCTGCAGAGTGGGTTGACTTTGGCATTAATCGACAGAAGCAGAGAGACTAAGAAAACAGGAAGCAGAGCTGCCTTAGCCTCAAACGGTAGGACCATGGCCTTTGGGGGTGGAACCATCATAGACCCCTAGGTTTCAAAGACTTAGACCTTCACTAACTCGGTTCTGGAGTATGGGACTGCTCGTTCATGTGAGCTAGTGGGATGGAGCCATAGCTACTGCCTAGGAGTTATGGGACAGGGCTGTCATGCCCAAGTGGGAGAGGAACAGGACCCACCAGGCCAAAGGGGTGAAGTCGCCATTTAGAGGAACTAGGGGACCTGAGCCACCTAGTGAGAGAGATCTGTAGAGATGCCACCCAATGAAGATCTGTACAGGTGCCAAGTTGACAAGGGGTGGAATTGTGGTAGTTAAATTTGTATGTCAATTTGGCTGGCCCTGGTTGAGTGGCTGGGCACCTGGTGGTAGTTAATCCCCATGATGAGACTGGCAATCAACTCCATGGTGGGATCTACCACAAGCAGCTGAATAGATGCCTTTGGGATGTGGTCTGCTTCCTGTATATAAGGAGAAGCCTTGGGGATAGTCTCTAGTTTATGACATGCTTGGGCCCTGCGTGTAGCCATGTCATTGTTCAGCAGCCTGCCATGCTCTGCCAACCTGGGGACTTACAAAGGACTTGAATTAATGGCCTGCCATGTGGTTTGGTAACATTGGGACTGTGCCATTTTGTCGACCTTGGGCTTGTTAGCCTCAGCAGCCAGCAGCTGCCTGAGTGAAGAAAAGCCTCTAGCTTCAGTGGGCCAGGAGCAAGAGGCAGAGCTGATGCCCAAGGTTGAGGGGCTTTCACACAGCCCCTAGAGCCTGGCACTTTGGACTTGGACTTAAAGCCTCCAAACTGTGAGAAAATAAACTCCTGTTTGTTAAGGCCATCCAATTTGTGGTATATTCTTGTCAGAGTGGCACTAGGTAACCAGAACAATGACCGAAGTAGAGGAGACAAAGTCTGGCCATTCTCACTTCTAAGGAGAATTCTGGCTGCACTTCTTTCAAGATGGATTTGTCGGTTCTTCTGAAAGTCCATGGTATTTTCAGTATTCTTCACTTCTTCATCAGCATCACAATTCACAGGCATCAGCTCTTCTTTGGTCTTCTTTATTCATTGTCCAGCTTTCACACACATATGAGGTGACTGAAAATACCATGACTGAAAATATGTCTAATTTCTTGACTGTTGCCTCCTTCCATGGTGAAATCCTGACAACTTCAATCTTTTCTCCATTTATCGTGATGTTGCCTATTGGACCAGTTGTGACAATTTTTGTTTTCTTTATGTTGAGGTGTTATCTATAATGAAGACTATAGTCTTTGATCTTCTTCAGTAAGTGCCTCAAGTCATCTTCACTTTCAGCAAGCAAGGATGTGTCACTGCATATTGCAGATTATTAATGAATCTTCCTCCTATACTGATGCTGCATTCTTTTTTCATATGGTCCAGCTTCTCAGATTATTTGCTCAGCACACAGATTGAGTAAGTATGGTGAAAGGATACAACCCTAATGCACATCTTTCTGGATTTTAAACCATGCAGTCGCCCTTTGTTTTGTTTAAATGAGACCCTCTTGGTCTATGTACAGGCTCCTCATGAGCATAATTTGGTCTACGTACAGGTTCCTAATGAGAACAATTAAGTGTTCTGGAATTCCCATCCTTCCCAGTATTATCCATGATTTGTTATGATCCACGGAGTTGAATGCCTTTGCATAGTCAATAACACACAGGTAAACATCTTTCTGGTATTCATTGCCAAGATTCATCTGCCATCAGCAATGATAACACTTGTTCCACATCCTTTTCTGTATCCAGCCATCCTGAATTTCTGGAAGTTCCATGACAATAAACTTCTGCAACTGTTTTTGAATTATCTTCAGCAAAATTTTACTTGTGTGTGATATTAATGATATTGTTCAATAAATTCCACATTCTGTTGAATCACCTTTCTTTGGAATGGGCACAAATATGGATCTCTTCCAGTCAGTTGGCCAGGAAGCTGTCTCACAAATTTCTGGGCATAAACCAGTACTCCTCCAGCACTGCGTATGTTTGTTGAAAGTTCTCAATGAGTATTCTGACAACTCCTAGAGACGTGTTTTTCATCCATTCCTCCAGTGCAGCTTGGACATAGTCATTCAGTACCCTTAGTAGTTGTTCATATGCTACATCCTGAAATAGTTGAACGTTGACCAATTTTTTTGGTACAGTGATTCTATATATCCCTTCCATCTTCTTGTGATGCTTCCTGCATCATTCAATATTTTGCCCATAGAATCTTTCAGTATTGCAACTCAAGGCTTGATTTTTTTTTCTTCCACTCTTTCTGCTTGAGAAATGCCGAGCGTGTTCTTCCCCTTTTGGTTTTCTAACTCCTAGTCTTTGCACACTTCATTATACAACTTTAGGCTTCTCAAGTCACCCTTTGAAACCTTCTTTCAGCTCTTTTATCATTTCTTCCTTCCATTTGCTTTAGTGACTTTCCACTCAAGAGCAAGTTTCAGAGTTTCTTTTAACATCCATTTTGGTCTTTTCTTCCTTACCTGTCTTTTTAACGACTGCTTGCTTGCTACATTTATGATTTTCTTGATGTCATACCACAACTCCTGTAGTCTTTGGTCACTGGTGTTCAATGTGTCCAACCTGTTCTTCAGACGGTCTCTAAATTCAGGTGGGATATAGTCAAGGTCATACATTGGCTCTTGTGGACTTATTTTAATTGTCTTCAGCTTCAACTTGAACTTACATATGAGCAATTGATGGTCTTTTCCACAGTCAGCTCATGGACTTGTATTGACTGATGATATGGCGTTTCATCATCATCTCTTTTCACAGATGTAGTTGATCTGATTCCTTTGTATTCCACCTGGTGAGGTCCACATGTATGGCTGCCATTTATGCTGTTGAAAGAAAAAAAGGTATTTGCAATAAATAAGTCACTGATCTCACAAAATTCTAACACACAATCTAGAGAGTAATTTCTAATATCAAGGCCATATTTTCTAACTACTGATGATTCTTTTTTCTTTCTAACTTTCTCATTCTATGCACCAGTAATTATCGATACATCTTGATAATTTATTTAGACAGTTTCAGAGTACAGAAGTTATTATAAATCTTCAATTTCTTCATCTTTGGCTTTAGTTTGGTCCATAAATTTGAAAATAGTAGTATTAACTGGTCTTCCAAGTAGGCATATGCATATTATCCTATCACTGACAGTATTGTACTTCAGGATAGATCTTGACATGTTCATTTTGATGATGAACATGACACCATTCCTCTTCAATTTGTCATTCCCAGAAGAACAGACCATATGATTGTCCAATTCAAAATGGCCAATATCACTCCATTTCAGCTCACAGATACCTAGGAAATCAATTTTTATGCATTTCCTTTCATTTTTTACAACTCCCAATATTCCGAGGCTCATATTTCATACATTCCATGTTCTGATTATTAATGTAGACAATATGATTGTCATAAATATATTTTGCAGTGTCCCAGCCCCAGCATCACAGAGTATAGTACATAGGTAGGTCTAAAGGTCTGACAGAGACTGAAGCTCAGCTTGAAATTCAGTCAAGGTTATACACAGTGCTAGTGTCTCCAGGCACCAGAAAAAAAGCAAATGCAATGATTTATTGAGTAAGATAGCATTCTCCCAGGTGGTGTTGTTAGGTGCCATCAAGTCATCTCCAACTCATAGTGAACCTATGCACAGCAGAATGAAATATGGCCTGATCCTGTGCTAGCCTCACGATCCTTGCTATACCGGAGCCCATAGTCACAGCCATTGTGTCAATCCATCTCATTGAGGGCCTTCCCCTTCTTCATTGACTCTCCATTTACCAAGCATGATATCCTTCTCCAGGAAATGGTTCCTTCTGACAACATGACCAAAGTAGGTGAGACAAAGTCTAGCCATTCTCGCTTCCAAGGAGCATTCTGGCTGCACTTCTTCCAGGGAAGATTTGTTAGTCCTTTTAGCAGAACATGGTACTCTTAGCACTCTTCTCCAATGCCACAACTCAAAAGCATTAACTCTTCTTTGGTGTTCCTTATTCATTGTCCAGCTCTCATATGCATAAGAGACAACTGAAAATACCATAGCTTGGGTTAGGCGTACCTTAGACTTTAAGGACACGATTTGCTCTTCAGCACTTGAAAGAGGTCTTTTGCAGCAGATTTGCCAAACGCAATATGTTGTCTGATGTTTTGACTGCTGCTGCTATTGGTGTTGATTGTAGGACCAAGTAATATGAAGTCCTTGACAACTTCAATCTTTTCTCCATCCACCATGAAACTGTTCATTGGACCAGTTGTGAGGATTTTTGTTTTCTTTATATTGAAGTATAATCCCACTGCAGACTGTAGTCTTTAATCTTCATCAGTAAGTGCTTCAAGTCATCCTCACTTTCAGCAAGGAAATTTGTGTCATTTGCATATTGCAGGTTGTTAATGAGTCTTCCCCTAATCCTGATGTCTTGTTCTTCTTCATATAATCCACATTCTCAGATTACTTGCTCAACATAAAAGTTGAGTAACTATGGTGAAAGGATACAACCTTGACGCACTCTGAACCATGCAGTATCCCTTGTTCTGTCTCAATGACAGCCTCCTGATCTATGTACAGGTTCCTCAGGAGTACAATCAAGCGTTCTGGAATTCTCTTTCTTCTCAATGTTATCCATAATTTGTTATGATCCACGCAATTTTTGCATGGTCAATGAAACATAAGTAAACAGTCTTCTGGGAGCTCTGGTGGCATAGTGCCTATGGCATTTGACTGCTAACCAGATGCTGATGGTTCAAACCCACCAGCCACTGCTCAGTATTTACTTCTGTAGACATACTGCCTTGGAAACCCAAGGAGGGGCTGCTATGAGTCGGATCTGAGTCAACAGCAGTGAGTTCAACATTCTTCTGGTATTCTTTGATTTTAAGCGAGATCCACCTGACATCAGCAATGATACCCCTCATTCTATGTCCTCTTCTAAATCCAGCTTGAATTTCTGAAAGCTCTGTCAATATACTGCTGCAACCATTTTTGAATTATCTTCAGTAAGATTTTATTTGCATGATATTGTTTGATAATTTGCTCATTCTGTGGGATCACCTTTCTTTGGAATGGGTACAAAAATGGATCTTTTCCAGTCAGTTGGCCAGCTGGCTTTCTTCTAAATCTCTTGGGATAGCCGAGTGAGGCCTCCAGTGTGGCATCCATTTGTTTAAACATTTGAATGGGTATTCTGTCAACTCCTGGAGCCTTGTTCTTCACCAATTCCTTCAGTGCAGCTTCGACTTCTTCCTTTAATACCATTGGTTCTTGAGGGGAGTTCCGGCAAGATGGTGGATGTGATAGTTGAAGATGTGTCAACTTGGCTGGACT
>NW_006922341.1:55930-64110 GCF_000298275.1 Orycteropus afer afer
TTTTCACGCAAATTCTTCTGCTAGGTGGGGTTTATTCCAAATCTGCATCCTTTCCTTCAAGGCTCAGGGGTCCAAGATTATCTTCTGTGTCTGTATTAATTGGTGTCCCTTTTCTTTGTTGAAGAGGGTCTGTGCAATCCTTCTGCCTAGTCCGCCATCTTGCCCCGCCTCCCCTTCCATCTTCTTTTGATGCTTCCTGCATCATTCAATATTTTTCCCATAGAATCTTTCAATATTGCAACTCGAGGCTTAAATTTCTTCCTCAGTTCTTTCAGCTTGAGAAATACCAAACGTGTTCTTCCCTTTAGGTTTTCTAACTCCAGGTCTTTGTGCATTTCAGTATAGTAATTGTCTTTGTCTGCTTGAGCTACTCTTTGAAATCTTCTGTTCAGCTCTTTTATCTTGTCATTTCTTCCATTTACTTTAGCTACTCTCTGCTCAAGGGCAAGCTTCAGAGTCTCTTCTGACATCCATTTTGGTCTTTTCTTCCTTTCTTGTCTTTTTAATGACCTCTTGCGTTCTTCATGGATGATGCTCTTGATGTCATCCCACAATTCCTCCAGTTTTCTGTCATTGGTGCTCAATGCACCAAATCTATTTTTAAAATGGTCTTTAAATTCAGGAGGGATATTATCAAGGTCATATTTTGGCTGCTATGGACTTGTTTTAATTGTCTTCAAATTAAGCTTGAATGTGCATATGAGCAGTTGATGGTTTGTTCCACAATCTGTTCCTGGCCTTCTTTTGTCTGAAGATATTGAAATTCTCCATTGCCTCTTGCCACAGATGTAGTCAACCTGATTCCTGTGTATTCTATCTGGAAGAGTCCACATATATAGCCGTTGCTTACATTATTGGGGGGAAAAGTGTATTTGCAATGAATAAGTCATAGGTCTTGCAAAATTCCATCCTGCAACGTCCAGTGTCTTTTCTATTGTCAAGGCCATACTTTCCAACTAACGATAACTCTTCTTTGTCTCCAACTTCTGCATTCTCCTAGGCAGCAAGTGATTATTCAAGCTGGTGACCAGTAATTGTCAGTATAACATGCATCCATCCATAGGGAATGGGTGCACTTTTTCTTTGTGCAATCACAGAGCCCATTTTTTGAGTTGATTTTTCTGGGTCACTCTTGATACTAAACACTGAGTTGGTCAGTATCAAGGCAGGAAATGTATTTTGCATTCAGGTGAGGTATCAGCTTGATAAAAGGACTGCTTATAAGCATGTGGGCAGAGCTTTGTGGCTTCAAGCAGGATAATGCTGTATTTACTTCTTGTAACAGTGAAGAGCCATTCCAAGCAGTAAGTCTGAGGGACAAATGTCAGAGCAGGTTCCAAACCCCAGAGACAGAGATAACTATGTGTGAGACCATTAGACAGGACCTTGATCTTCAGTTGAGGGACATCTCTACCCCAAAATGACATGACAGGGAAAGAGAGTGTGCAACCTCACACTCCCCAAATTCCCAACAGACAATACCCAAACGTAACCTAGAGGGCAAGGCAGGCCAAAAATGTAGTCCATAAAAGAGAAGAGTAGACAGGTGTGAGTGAGGATAGGAGGGAAAAAAGGAAGATCCCATAATAGATTGGGTCAATGTTTATATTGGTATGGTAGACAGTTCCCTAAGACAGCTTCCACCAACTGCTTCCTTCCTGTATGGGGCTCCTCTGCCATTGAGAAAACAAAACACCAACTACCTATTGCTGTCAAGTGGATTCCGATTCATGGTGGCCCCGTGAATTCTACAGGGAAGAGGGGGAATTTATTCCTGCTCCTCTTGCATCTAAGGTGGTCCTGCACTTGATCTGACCAATACAATATTGTAGAAGCGATGTAGAATTTTGTATCCTAGTCCTTAGGATCCATATTTGTACCCATTCCAAAAAAAGGTGATCCCACAGATTGTGGAAGTTATAGAACAATATCATTAACATCACACACAAGTAAGATCTTACTGAAGATAATTCAAAAACGTTTGCAGCAGTATATTGACAGAGAACTTCCAGAGGTTCAAGCAGGATTCAGAAGAGGACGTGGAACAAGGGATATCATAGCTGTTGTCAGATGGATCTTGGCTCAAGGCAAAGAATACCAGAAAGATGTTTACTTGTGTTTTATTGACTATGCAAAGGCATTTCATTGTGTAGATCATGACAAATTATGGATAACATTGAGAAGAATGGGAATTCCTGAACACTTGATTGTACTCATGAGGAACCTGAACCGTGACCAGGAGGAGGCTGTCATTTGAACAGAACAAGGGGACACTGTATGGTTTAAAATCAGGAAGGGCGTGTGTCAGGGTTGTATCCTTTCCCCATACTTATTCAATCTATATGCTGAGCAAATAATTCGAGAAGCTGGACTATAAGAAGAAAAACGTGGCATCAGGATTGGAGGAAGAATCATTAACAACCTGAGATACGCAGATGACACAACTTTGCTTGCTGAAAGTGAGGATGACGTGAGGCACTTACTAATGAAGGCTGAAGAATACAGTCTGCAGTATGGATTACGTCTCAATATAAAGAAAACAAAAATCCTCACAACTGGACCAATGAGCAGCATCACAATAAATGGAGAGAAGATTCACGTTGTCAGAGAATTCACACTGCTTGGCTCTAACTGATGCCAATGGAAGCACCAGTCAGGACATTAGACGATGTGTAGCATTAGGAAAGTCAACCACGAAGGAACTGTTTCAAGTGCTGACGAGCAAGGATGTCTCCTTGAGGACTAAGGTGCGCCTGACACAAGCTGTGATATTTCCAATCGCCTCGTATGCATGTGAGAGCTGGACAATGAATAAGGAAGACTGAAAAAGAGTTGATGCTTTTGAGTTGTGCTGGTGAAGAATGCTGAAAATACCATGGCCTGCTGAAAGAACTAACAGATCTGTCCTGGAGGAAGTGCACCCGAAATGCTCCTTGGAAGTGACAATGGCCAGATTTCGTCTCAATTTTGGTCATGTTGTCAGAAGGGACCATTCCTTAGAGAAGGATGTCATGCTTGGTAAGGTGGAGGGTCGGCAAAAGAGGGGGAGGCCTTCAACGAGATGGATTGACACAGTGGCTGCGATGATGGGCTCAAGTATAGCAGGGATCGTGGAGCTGGCGTGGGATCAGGCAATGTTTCGTTCTGCTGTGCATGGGGTCGCTATGAGTCGGAAATGACTTGACGGCACCTAACAACAACAAGGCCTTAGGAGAAAAAGAATCTTCCACTTGCTTGTGTTCGTAGCTCAGACAGAGACATAGCTAGGCTAACGAATGCCCAAGGGCAATCTCTAAGTTTCGCACCTCTCCCATCAGGGATTGACTGGCTGGATTTATCTGGTGCTCCCTTCGACTTGCATCCGAGCCAAGTGCCACCCTCTGACTCCACCTGGCTACACCTCTGTGCTGATGCCCAAGCAGCAATGTGGAGAGTCCCACATGGAGGAGAACCGAAGCCCTTGTCCATGGGCCCTAGCTAAGCTTCTAGTCTATGGCAGCAGTGCCAACTGCCAGCCTTGTGAGTGAGACCAGTTTGGACGTGCCAGCCATTCCAACACCGCAGTCAATGCTGTGCTACATAAAGTTGAACTACTTCTTAAACAATAGAATTGTGAGAAATAATGAATTGTTGTTGACATTCCTCTTTTTATATTTAGTTTTGGTTGGTTTGAAGCAAAAAGAGCTCTAAATAATGTAGTTTGCCCTTTGGCAACTGCACCTTACTCCTAGGTGGGTTACGGTAGGTACACATTTGGTAAGTAAGCCTGAGAGAGTCTCACCTGGCATACTCAGGGACTGCCTAGGACACTCACGCTGCATGTGAAGGCTGCATGGTCAGAGGAGTAGTGGCTCTAACATGTTCCTGATGTTCAAACGCACTTTGAGGATCCCTGACACTATGAATGAAACTCTCCCATCCATCATCTCACAAAGATTTCTGCTGATGTAACAGCAGCCAACTCACTGACCCTGGATCACTGACCCAGGTTTGGAGGAACCCATCTCTGGAGAGGATGTTTCTGAAAATTGTTCAGGGCCTCAGGGTGCACTGAGCTGTTTTCAAACTTACTTTCACCTGCTTGCTTTTCACGTGGGCACAGATTCTCAGGTGCAAGGCCCAGGACAAGGCAGGCCCCAGAGTTCTCCGGGGGGGGGGGGGGGGATAATTCAACAGAAGGCAGGAAAATGAGTCAGGGTCATCTCCAGGGTCGGAGAGGACTGATAAATACCAGCTCTGGGTTTCCACCCATGCCCTTGTCCTGGCCATGGGCCTGATCACACCAGTCATGTCTCCACAGGGCAAGGACAGCCTCAATGCTGGGTTTCTGCACGGAGAAGGGACAACAGGGGTGAGAGGACTTCCCTGATGCTGAGAAATACTGCCTCTGATCCACCCTGCACAGCAGGGGGCTGAGGCTATGGACTGCTCAAGCTGCCTCAGTTTACTTCAGACTTAGAGGCACTGCAATCATGCATTCTGCTTTTCCTCTCTGTTCCTGTAGCTTTCCCTCTCAGTAGGCCATGAACCAGATTTCATCTGCCTGCTTGAAATAAATGCCCATTTCTACAGAAATGGGGACCTTGCAATGGGCAGGTCCTCCCCATCTATACTTCAGCCCAGGAAGATGAACTGGAATGGAAATATTTTAAAATCATTCCAACTGAAAATGTGACTTTTGACCAGTAGTTCTTGCTTCTTTAAACATGCGCCTTTCCCCCCTGGTGTTTATGGAAGATGCTTATGGGAGCAGGGCTGGGAGCACAGACAAGAAATCTGAGCCACTCTGGGCCTCCCATGAGCCACAGTAATGCTACTTTTCTCAGCATTTCTTTCTGCTCTGTGATTTCCAATAGCTTATTTTCCTTTAGGTGGACAAAAATACTTGACTCCCTCTCCTTGGCTGCTTTATTCCAATGTTTTCATCAGTTATCACTTCTTCCTCTTTGTTTTCTGGAGGGCTGAAGATAAGTACATCAAGGGAGTCCATCAAGCTCACTGGGACCTTTGCCATCTCCAACAGAGCACCTTAACTCTGGAAGGATTGCTCCCATCACACTCCTGGCCTGAGGTCAGTGCTGAGGCAGCTATGTCCTAACCCTAAGTCATGGTCGAATGTGTTTCCCCCTTGAGGTGAAACCAGACAGGTTCATGGACACCAGTGGCCCCACCAGAGCTGGGATTATCCATACCTTATTCTCCTGTGAAATTTTTTGTTTTTTTTATGTGCTGTCAAGTCAGACCCGACTCATAGTGATCCCTCCTTGGGTTTCTGAAGCGGTATCTCTACAGAAGTAGATTGCCCAACCTTCCTTCCTGTGAAATAGCCCCACTCAATAATATTATCTAGGCACATTTCAGGCCCTCCGGGCCCTGCAGTCAAGCCAGGCTAGAGATAAGTATTGTTTGAGGATTGGTTCCCTCCAATCAGTTCTATTCTGATTCACAATAGGAACTTGAGTTGTGCTTTAATTCAGAATTACATCGACAAGTGTATTCACAAGCATGATTATGAAGTTAATTTGCCATGGGTGCACTGTGGGAGGGGAGGGTCTTAGTGTGCAGCACACTGTCTCTGCTCCTTTACTGCTGCGCAGGATGGATGAGGGGGAAGTATTTCTCATCAGTAAAGTTCCCCAAACATACAGTTCCTCTGTGCAGACAGATCACGCTTCAGAGAGCAGCGCTTTCTTCCCCATGGACTGTCCCTGTTCAAGTCAGATCCATGTGACAGCTCCAGTCCCAGTTTCCTCAGGAGGTTTCCCATCTGAAGGGCCATGGCACAGGTGGGGTCCTTTGTAGGTGGGAATTTGAGCCTGTCTTCCTCTCTGCTTGTCTGTTCCTGGCCTCCCTCTGCCTCCCCAGTTCAGTGTGTCTTTCCCACCTCTCTCTCTCCCTGTCGGTTTCTTCCTCTGTCTCAATACTTGGCATACGATGGCAGGAAACAATGCTGTGGCTTTGAGCTGTCTCACTGGTAGAGGAGCAGGAATGAGAGGTGGTTGTGGAGACACAGGGTGCAGGGAGCGTGTTCTGTCACATGAACGACCCTGGCAAGCAGGTAAGAAGGTCAAAGTCAAGGTCAGTCCAGGCCACAACTAAAGGTTACAGCTTTGCTCCCTGTCCCCAGGATTGGTGCATCTGTCCTCCAGCACAAAATCAACCCTGCTCAGGGTGGCACCATTCAAGAAATATGCATTTAAAGTGGTATCACACTATCTGCTGTGCTCATGCAACAATTCACCCTGAAGGAATTCCATCTTGGTCACCTTCAAGCACATTATCTTGTCAGTGCTGTGAGGTGTTTATGTGATAAACCATCAACAATTTCCCTCTAGTGCAGACGTCTAAACATCCGTGTTGTGCACAAGCACTTTGGACTTTTCTCTTCCCTCATTGATCTGATTTGGGTAACTCGTGGGAAGGCATTTGCAGGTCAAAGACTTTGCACAGCCTTCAGCTTTAGGTACCTAAAGGAAAACGCCTTCTGGAAAAATCATTCCCATTTGCAACTCCATCAGCCACATATGAAGGAAGATACCAAAATATACCAACCTCACTGTCATTGAGTTGGACCCGACTCATAGCGACCCCTCCTTGGGTTTCTGAGGCAGTGTCACTACGGAAGTAGATTGCCCAATCTTCTTTCCAAGGAATGGCTGGTGGGTTTGAACTTCCAGTCCTCTGGTTAGCAGTCAAATGCCTTAGGCACTATGCCACCAGAGGTCCTGACACTCATTAAAGACTGCAAGGTAGAAGTCATAATAACCTTTGAAATTGTTTTAAAAGGGACCAACATTTATATTTTAAAAAGTCCCTTATTCCTTGCCCTATGCCACATCGTTTTTGATTTCAGAATTTCTGCTGCCAGCTACAAGTCTTAAGATTGAGATTGTAATTACACCAAGGAACGTACACACATCACAGAAAATCTTAACAAAGGGAACTCCGAAGCCTTGGGAGTGCTTTTCAATTACTCTCCATGCAGGAGACTGGGTGAGATTCCTGGCCAACGCACCTCATGCACAGCCATCACCCATCTGTCAACGGAGGTGTCTGCACTGGTCTGTTGGGCAATAGGTTTCAGCTTCCAGAAGAAGACCAGAAAGAAGACTAGGAAGAAAGCCCTGAGTGTTTTTGTAAAATCTGTGAAAGCTGGAAACTATGAAAGGCAGACACCTGTCAGAGACAGAAAATGAAAACATTTTCTACTACAGCAAGTGATAGAAAAGTAGTTAAGTCTGCACTGTGTCAAAGGTGGAAAACTTGAAACCCAGAAAAACAAGGCAGCCCTGTCAAGTTCTGGTTCCTGCAGGTTTCACTGTACTCCCCAAACTCAGCCTATGACAACCCTGTGGATAGAATGCTTTGATCTGCAACTGATCATGGGACTGTCACAGCACCTGCCTGAGATCAATTCTGAAATTTTAAAACAAAAATTAGTACACTTTAAGCATTTATGTTCTTGAACGAATGTGATATTCATCCTAATTTCGTGGATTTATTATTCATTTGTGTTTGTGCCTTGGTGACAGGTCTATGCTTGCATTTGTGCTTTTTTCTTAGGAGCTTGATCAAATACTCACTGACATATCAGAGCTTGTTAAAAATATCGAGGTTACAGCTTTTGACTATAAAAAGGTTTCAAGTACTTTCCACTTGGTTTTGTCTTTTACTATTCAGCGCTGGCATTTTTCATTAATATTTTTTTATTTCAAGTCTAGCCATTCACTTGGACTGTGCTTTTCAAGCCAGAACATCCACACCTTAAGTCAAGAGGCATTTATCTATGGATTATTTTGGTATTTGTACTGAATGTATATTTGTAACATTTAACTCTACAACCCATCTGAAATAAATTTGGTGTAACAAGAGATGAACTGCAAACTTTCACAAAAATCACATTAAAAAAATAATAATAACCACAAGAACGTAAATTCTTTCTTTTTATGTTGAAGATGGACTTTCTTTCTTTCTTTATTATGATTTGGGTAAAGATTTACAGAGCAAATTCACTTTCCATACAGAAGTTCACATATACTTTGTCTCATGTCATTGACCACAGTTTACCACAATGCAACAGCTCCCCTCTCACTTCCTCCCCATAGTTACCTCTTCCCAGTGTCCATCCCTCCATACACTCCTGCTACCTGAGCTGTCTCCCTGTGCATAAGCAGCCCTTC
>NW_006922341.1:67305-78189 GCF_000298275.1 Orycteropus afer afer
ATTCTTCAATCTTCATCACTAAGTGCTTCAAGTCATCCTCACTTTCAGCAAGCAAAGTTGTGTTGTCAGTATATCGCAGGTTGTTAATGATTCTTCTTCCAATCTTAATGCCATGTTTTTCTTCATATCGTCCAGCTTCTCAGATTATGTGCTCAGCATATAGACTGAATAAGTATGGTGAAAGGACACAGCCCTGACACACTCCCTTCTTGACTTCAAACCATGCAGTGTTTATTGAGTATGCAAAAGCATTTGATTGTGTGGATCATAACAGATTTGTGGATAACACTGAGAAGAATGGGAATTCCTGAACACTTAATTGTACTCATGAGGAACCTGTACATTGACCAGGAGGGTGTCGTTCGAACAGAACAAGGGAACATCTTTCTGATATTCTTTGTCTTGAGCCATGATCCATCTGACAGCAGCTATAATATCCCTTGTTCCACATCCTCTTCTGAATCCAGCTTGCATCTCTAAGTTCTCTGTCAATATACTGCTGCAACCATTTTGAATTATCTTCAGTAAGATCTTACTTGCGTGCAGTATTAATGATATTGTTTCATAATTTCTACATTCTGTGGGATCAACTTTCTTTGGAATGGGTACAAATATAGATCTCTTCCCATCACTTGGCCAGGTAGCTGTCTTCCAAATCTCTTGGCATAACCAAGTGAGTGCCTCCAGTGAGGCATCTGTTTGTTGAAATATCTCAATGGGCATTCCATCAATTCCTGGAGCCTTGTTCTTCACCAATTCCTTCATTGCAGCTTCAAATGCCTCCTTCAGTACCATTGGTTCTTATGCCACCTCCTGAAATGAATGAACATGGACCAATTCTTTTCGGTACAGTGACTCTGCATATTCCATCCATCATCTTTTGATGCGTCCTGCATCATTCAATATTTTGCCCGAAGAATCTTTCAATATTGCAACTCGAGGCTCAAATTTTTTCCTCAGTTCTTTCAGCTTGAGAAATGCTGAGCGTGTCCTTCCCTTTTGCTTTTCTAACTCCAAGTCTTTGCACCTATCATTACAGTTATTTTTGTCTGCCAGAGCTGCTGTTTGCAATCTTCTGTTCAGCTCTTTTATCTTGTCATTTCTTCCATTTAACTACTCTCCACTCAAGGGCAAGTTTCAGAGTCTCTTCTGTCATCCATTTTGGTCTTCTTTTCTCATCTTTTTAGTGACCTCTTGCTTTCTTCATGGATGATGTTCTTGATGTGATCCCACAATTCTTCTGGTTTTCAGTCACTGGTGTTCAATGCACCAAATTCATTCTTCACATGGTCTCTAAATTCAGGAGGGAAATATTCAAGATCCTATTTTGGCTGTCATGGATTTGTTTTGTCTTTGACTTCAAGTTGAACTTGCATATGAGCAGTTGGTGGTCTGTTCCACAATCAGCTCCTGGCCTGGTTTTGGTTGAAGATACTGAGCTTTTCCATCACCTCTTGGCACAGATGTAGTCAATCTGATTCCTGTGTTCCATCTGGCGAAGTCCACGTGTACAGTTACCGTTTGTGTTGCTGAAAAAAATTATTTGCAATGAAAAAGTCGTTGGTCTTGCAAAATTCTGTCATGTGATTTCCAGCATTATTTCTGTCATCAAGGCCAAATTTTCCAACTACCAGTTATGCTTCTCTAATTTTTTATTTTTAAGTATTTTATCCTTGTGCAAAGAAGATGATTCTCATGACAATTCTGTGGACATTTTCTAGTATTTTAAGGGTGTGTTAGAGACATCTGGTATCATTACCATGTTGTTGTTGTTGTTGGTAGGTGCCATCAAGTCATCTCTGACTCATAGCAACCCTACATACAAGAGAACGAAACACTTCCCAGTGCTTTGCCAGCCTCACAATCCTTGCTATACCTGAGCCCATCATTGCAGCTGTGTCAATCCATCTTGTTCAGGACCGTCCCCTTTTTTGTTGACCCCCCCCCCCCATTTTACCAAGCATGATATCCTTCTCCAGGGAATGGTCCCTTCTGACATCACCAAAGTAAGGGAGAGAAAGTCTGGCCATTCTCACTTCCAAGGAGCATTCTGGCTGCACTTTTCTTCCAGAACAGATTTGTTAGTTCTTTTGGCAGTCCATGGTACTTTCAGCATTCATTGCCAGCACCACAACTAAAAAACATTGACTCTTCTTCGGTCTTCCTTGTTCATTGTCCAGTTCTCACATGTGACGATGAAAATACCATGGCTTGAGTTAGGTACACCTTAGTTTTCAAAGAGACATCTTTGCTCTTCAGCACTTTAAACAGGTCTTTAGATTTGCCCAGTGCGAAACAATGTCTGATTTCTTGACTGCTGCTTCCTTTGCTGTTGATTGTGGAACCAAGTAATATGAAATCCTTGACAATTTCATTTTTTTTTTTCTCCATTTAACATTATGCACCTTATAGGTCCAGTTGTAAGTATTTTTGTTTTCTTTACATTGACATGTAATCCATACTGCAGACTGCAGTCTTTAATCTTCATCAGTGTTTCAAGTCATCCTCACTTTGAGCAAGCAAAGTTGTGTCATCTGCATATCACTGTTTGTTAATGAGTCTTCCTCCCATCCTGATGCCATGTTCTTCTTCATATAGTCCAGCTTCTCAGATTATTTGCTCAGCATACAGATTGAGTAAGTATGGTGAAAGGAGACCTGATGCACTCCCTTCCTGATTTTAAACCATGTAATATCCCCTTGTTCCGTTTGAATGACAGCCTCCTGGTCTATGTACAGATTCCTCATGAGCACAATTAAAAATTTCCTATTCACATTTTTAATTTTTGAATTTGGCTACTGGAAACTCTGGTGGTGTAGTGCCTAAGGCATTTGATTGCTATCCAGAAGGCTGGTGGTTCAAACCCACCAGCCGCTCCTCAGACGGAAGACTGAGCAATCTAGTTCCATAGAGATACCGCCTTGGAAACCCAATGAAGAGTTGCTATGAGTTGAATTGACTCAACAACAGTGAGTTTTTTTTTTTTTTCTTTTTCTTTTAATTTGGCTACTAAAATATTTCATTCTTTAACTTGCATTACATTGACATTAGACAGAACTGTGCAAGACCTAAAGTCTACTTTATAAAAAATACAGAAGACAAACTAATTAAAGAAAATCATGATAAAACAAATACAGTGAAACCTGTGAGAGCTGGAACTCATTTGGACAGCCTCGTTTTTCTGGGTCTCACGTTTTCCACTTTTGACAGGGTGCTCACATTTCTTTCACTTTCTTAAGAATCCTACCTCGTAAACACCCAGTGAGTTTTTCTTCTCTAATAGGTTTCTGACTTTCACTAGTTTTACTCTAGCAAAATGCTGAATATTTTAACATTTTCCAAGACAAACAGGAAAGTGTTGTATATAAGACAGATTAAACATATCTAAAAATAAAATGTCAATGTGGAAATCTTGTTTGGGTCCTAGCTTTAAAAAACAACCTAACTATAATACTTACAAACACTGGGAGGAAATTTCATTTGTTGTGTGTGACTATGAAGATCTGAGTTTTTTGTTATGAAATTGGCTGTAACTGTAGAAGGAGCATACTTAAAGGGTGAAGTGAATGTCTGAAAGTAATCATTGGTTATTTCATCATAATAAAATTTATATATATGGACAAATGAGGCAAAATCTTAACCACAGGTGAATCCAGGCCAAGGATTATGGTGCTTGTTTGATTAGAAATACAGCTATTTTTTACATAAAGAAATTCAAAATAAACACCTGAGAGAAAATCCAACTGTTAAAATGCATCATGTTTCTGGTAAATTCAATTCCAACTTTTGCTAGTCACATAAATAAGCCTGCATTTTATTTCTTCTTAGACACATCTGTATTTTAAAACTCCCGGGGATTTCCAAGGAGCCCTGGTGGCACAGTGGTTAAGTGTTTGACTGCTAAATAAAAGGTTGGCAGTTCAAACCCACCAACTGTTATGCAGGAAAAAGATGTGGCAGTCAGCTTCCAAAAAAATCTGCAGCTTTGGAAACCCTATGGGGCAGTTCTAGTCTGTCCTGTAGGGTCACTAGGAGTCACAATCAACTATATGGCAGTGGGTGTTTTTGTTTTGTTTTGTGGTATGTGGTGCAGTGGATTACTTAATATGGCTCTTCTAGTCATGGTCATTGTGACTCCCACCAAATGACTTGGTGGGACTGTGCAAATGTGAGATGACCATGGCTGACCAAGGGTGCTGAATATCTTGCAAACATGAATACAGGTACATGTATCCCTTGTGGTGGTGGGACCTTGCAAATAAGGTGTATGGAAACCTAATGTGCGGATTGGTCACTTTTGCCATCTCACTAGGCTTAAAGTAAGCCATCCCAGAGGCAGATAGGGAAAAGTATCTCTTATCACTGAGAAAGAAGACCAAGGGTGGAGTGCATCCTTGGATCCTAGATCCCTGCACTGAGACACAGAACCCAAAGAATCAAGAGACCAGCATGTGATGGAGCAAGAAAGCTGAGTGCCTTCAGGCCAGTGGCTTGCTGGCAGAATGAGTTGCCTCTCTGGGAATTTAGTGGCAGAGCTAAAAGAACACTCTAGCACTAGCCTGAGCAAAGCAGAGCCCAAGGCCAGAGAGAAGTGGGCCTACAGAATGCTTGGGAAGAAGCTGTCCTGACTGAGGAACTGTATCCTGAGTATTTCCGATCTTGAATTGTAACCTGTTAAGTCCCAAATAAATGCCATAACTGTGAGTATTGTCTGTGAGTTGTGTGTGGCCATTGCAATGAATTATCAACCCCAGCAAAGAAGTCAAGAGTGCCATGGTAGGGACAGCTGGTGTCAGAACTGGTAAAAACGATGGAAGCTTATCTGACCTCTGCCTCACAGGAATCAGCCTTGGCTGTTGATGTTTTTCTGAATCCTCCTTCTCCCTTGGGAAGTTAGAGGAGGTCAGAACCCTCCCCCATCTCCTTTTTGGCAGGGGATTTTCAGGGCTCCGAAAGAGAAGTGAGGTGGAGATGATTTGAGAACAGAGTTGAGTAGAGTTTTTCATTATGGTAAATGTGTATTTAAATTCATACATTCACACAGGTATTTATTTACATTAAACATGTGAGATGCATTTTATTTGTTCACCTGAATATAATTTATTAAACTTCAGCAATCAGCAACTGAAGCCAGAAAAATTATATCAAATGTTCACCAGAACACTCCAGAGTTGCCAAGTCCAGGATGATAGGGCAGGGTTGAAGCAGACTCTACTTGACAGGAAAGGCTGAGATGTTTTTTCCTTCCAGAGAAAGGACATAAATATTGCTTTGAAAGTTCTGAGAGGGTAAAGCCCAGCACATGAAGAGGCACTCCCCTCATTTCCTGACTCACCTCAGGGACATATGCACCAAGCAGCCAGCAGCCATGATACCAACAGTTTTGAACTGAGCTGAGACCTAGGACAATAAGAGCACAGCTCTTGGAGGAAGAGGGACCACAATTCCTGAGGTTGTGGGACCACTAACATTTGGCCTCACATCAGCACTGTCAGACCCTCACATTCCCACAAATCCACATCTAGCTTGGCCTGCCAAAAAAGAGGTGAAAACTCACTTCAGATGTGTGTGTGCGCATGGGGGGGGGGGGGTCAGGTCAGTAAAATGGCTGCCTACTAGCTGACCCACTAGCTCTGATGCACACAGCCACATCTGGTTTCACACCAAGAACAAGTAATGGGCATGGCATCAAGGACTGTGGTGACAAAGAGCAATGGCCACTTCTTGCAGCTTGGACAGAAGGAGAAAAACTATTTTCCTTACAAAGACAGATTTTGATGGGTCCTGAGTTCAGACCATGCTAGTAGTGGCAGCGCTGGCATAGGCCAAGGACCCATACATATTGTTGTTAGGTTCCATCCAGTCAATTATGACTCATAGCGACCTGTGTACAAGTGAATAAAACACTGCCCGGTCTTGCACCAGCCTCACAATCCTCGCTACACTTGAGGCCATCACTGCAGCCACTGTGTCCATCCATCTCATTGAGGATCTTCCCCTCTTTCACTGACCCTCCATTTTACCAAGCAGGATATGCTTCTCCAGGGAATGGTCCCTTCTGACAACACGACCGAAGCAGGTGAGACCAAGTCTGGCCATTCTGGCTTCCAAGGAGCATTCTGGCTGCACTTCTTCTAGGGCAGATTTGTTTGTTCTTCTGGTAGTCCATGATACTTTCCATATTCTTCATTAACCCCACAACTCAAAGGCATCAACTCTTCGTTCTTCCTTATTCATGGTCCAACTTTCACATGTGTATGTGGCAACTGAAAATACCATGTCTTGGATTAGGCACACCTTGCTCTTCAAAGTAGAAGCTCTTCTCTAACACTTTAAAAAGGTCCCTTGCAGATTTTCCCAGTACGATATGACAACTGATTTCTTGACTGCTGCTGCCATGGGTGCTGGTTGTGGATCCAAGTGAAATGAAATCTTTGACAACTTCCAGTCTTTCTCCATTTATGGTGATGTTTCTTATTGGTCCAGTTGTGAGGATTATTGTTTTCTTTATGTTGAAGTGTATAATCCATACTGAAGACTGTTGTCTTAATTATCAGTAAGTGCTTTAAGTCATCCTCACTTCAGCAAGCAAGGTTATGTCACCTGCCTATTGCAGGTTGTTAATGAGTTTTCCTCCAATCCTGATGCTATGTTGAACTTCATATAGTTCAACTTCATATAGTCCATCTTCTTGGATTATTTACTCAGCAAACAGACTGAAAAAGTATGGTGAAAGGATATAACCCGGACACATGCCCTGCCTTATTTTAAGCCATGCAGTATCCTCTTGTTCTTCAACAGCCTCTTCGTCTATGCACAGGTTCTTTATCAGCACAATTAAGTGTCTGAAATTCCCATTCTTCCCAGTATTATCCATAATTTATTATAACCCACAAAGTCAAATGCTTTTCCATAGTCAATACAACACAAGTAAACATCTTTCTGGTATTCTTTGCTTTCAGCCAAGATCCATCTGACATCAGCAATGATATCCCTCGTTCCACATCCTCTTGTGAATGCAGCTTGAATTTCTGGAAGTCCCCTGTCAATATAATGCTGAAACCGTTTTTTAATTCTCTTCTGCAAAATTTTACTTGTACGTGATATTAATGTTATTATTCAAGATTTTTCACATTCTTTTGGATCATTTCTCTTTGGAATAGGCACAAATATGGATCTCTTCCAGTCGATTGGCCAAGTAGCTCTCCTCCAAACCTGTTGGCATAAATGAATAAGTGACCAGCACTGCATCAGTTTGCTGAAACATCTCAATGGGTATTCTGCCAATTCCTGGAATTTGGATTTTTGTCATTTCCTTTAGTGTAGCCTGACTTCTTCCTTCAATGCCATTGGTTCTCAATCATATGCTACCTCCTGAAATGGCTGAACTCTGACCAATTGTTTTTGGTACAATAACTCTGTGTATTTCTTCCATCTTCTTTTGATTCTTCTGGCATCATTCAATAGTTTGCCCATAGAATCCTTCAATATTGCAATGTGAGGCCTGAATTTTTTCTTCATTCTTTGATCTTGAGAAATGTTGAGTGTGTTCTTCCCTTTTGGTATTCTAATTCTAGGTCTTTGCACATTTCATTGTAATACTTTGTGCATTTCATTAAAATACTGTGTTTCTTGGTGGCTGAAAACCATACACATAGGCCTGTGGTCTAATCAAGATTGCTTCAGCCACCTTCTCTCTTCAGCCAATGTGAGGCTGCCTGTTTGATGGGCCCCACACCCGAATGCCAGACACCACTGCCAAACAGAAGGGGGCTGGCTTCTTCTGGAAAGCAGCCTCTGTAGATCCCACAGCAACTGCAATGATATACTGCTGGTGGGAAAGCAAAATGGCATGCTGCTGTAAAAATAGGTTTACACTTTCTTCTAAAGTTAAACATACACCTACAACATGACAGCAATCTCCTTCCTAGGGATAAACCCTAGAAGAATGAAACTATTGTCTTACATCAAACCCGTGAAGGAGTGTTTGTATCAGCTTTATTCATGACAACTAGAAATCCCAATGTCCCCCTAATGGTGAATACAAAAACTATGGTATGGCTATACAATGGAACACTGCACAGCAGGAAAAGGAACAAACCATTCATTCATTCATTCATTCATCAACTTGGATGGTTCTCAAATGCACTATTCTAAGTGCAAGAAGCCAGAATAAAAAAGCTACATAGTACATGGTATCTATAAGAACAGTTCCCCTGGTATGAATTTCCTTGTACACAAAAGCAGAAATGATGAAAAGGCTGGCTTTCCCACAATGCTGAAGGGTCTCTCTAGGATGTGAGGCCTCATAGGCATCCTGAGGCTTGACACTGAAGGCTTCCATCATCTTTTACACTCATAGGATCTAGCTATGGTGTAATATCTCACATGGTGTCTAAGAATTGAAAAAGACACTCCCAGGAAGCTTACATTTACATGTCTTCTCTCCAGTGTCACTACTCACATCTCTTATAGTGGGAAGGGCTCTCCCAGATGTATAAATTAATGTCATTGAAAATATGGAGAGGAAAACAAAACTTGTAAAATTCTTTGCACTTACATGGTTTCTCTGACACGTATCTTCTTTCCAGTCAGAAAAAAGAAAGACAGGGAGATTAAAGCTACCCAACATTACTTAAAACGTATATTGTTACTCTATGGTATCCTTCTCAGAGGGATTCCAAAGATGAGGGACACCCGAAGACTTTCCCACATTCCTTAAAGCCTCTCAACTGTAAATTTTTATGATTTCTGAGGCTTGAGGATCCACAGAAGCAGTTCCCACATTCTGTATATTCAAAATGTTCCTCTCCAGAGTGATTTCTTATGTATTCAGTGAGGGGTGAATAGTAACTAAACGCTTTCACAGATTCCTTACATAAATAAAGTTTCTCCAGCGGGGAGGTTACTTGTGTTCAAGTAAGCACTGGAGACTGACTAAAGGCTTTCCTATATTCCTTAAAGGCTCTCACCACTGAGCTCTCCTATTTTTAGTGAGGTTGGAGGACTGACTAAAGGCTTTCCCCCTGGCCTTATATTCATAAGGCCTCTGTCCATTGTGAATTTTTGTATGTGTAGTGAGAGCTGAAGAATGACTAAAGGTTTTGCCACATTCCTTACATTCATAAGGCCTCTCTCCACTGTGTGTTCTCATATGTCTAATGAGGTGTGAGGACCAACGAAAGGCTTTCCCACATTCCTTACATTCATAAGGCCTTTCTCCAATGTGAATTCTAATATGTTTATTGAGGTTTGAGAACTGACGAAAATCTTCCCCACATTCCTTACATTGGTAAGGTCTCTCTCCACTGTGAGTTCTCATATGTCTAGTGAAATGTGAAGACAGACGAAAGGCTTTACCACATTCCTTACATTCATAAGGCCTCTCTCTACTGTGAGTTCTTATATGTTTAGTGAGGTCTGAGGACTGAATAAAGGCTTTGCCACATTCCTTACATTCATAAGGTCTTTCTCCGCTGTGTATTCTTATATGTTTAGTGAGGTCTGAGGACTGAATGAAGTCTTTGCCACATTCCTTACATTCATAAGGCCTCTCTCCACTGTGAATTCGTATATGTGTAGTGAGGGCTGAAGAACAACTAAAGGCTTTCCCACATTCCTTACATTTAAAATGTCTCTCTCCACTGTGAATTGTTATGTGTGTAGTGAGGACTGAAGAATGACTGAAGGCTTTCCCACACTCCTTACATTCATAAGGCCTCTCTCCACTGTGTGTTCTCATATGTCTAGTGAGGTTTGAGGACAAACTAAAGGTTTTGTCGCATACCTTACATTCATAAGGCCTCTCTCCACTGTGTGTTTTCATATGCCTAGTGAGATGTGAGGACAGACGAAAAGCTTTCCCACATTCCTTACATGGGTAAGGTCTCTCTCCACTGTGAATTCTTATATGTGAAGTGAGGTGTGAGGACTGACTAAAGGCTTTCCCACATTCCTCACATACATAGCGTTTCTCTACAGTAACACTTCTCACAGAAGGGCTGTGGTAAGAGGGACAACTGCAGGCTTCTCCACAGTCCTCACACTGACGGACACTGGATCCAGAGTGAGATCCGACATGAGGGTTAAGTGATGAATGATCCATCAGGGATTTTCCACATTCAAGCCATTCAGAAGGATATGCTTCCACAGAGGTTCTTTTCAACACAGAAAGATCTGGAATCTGCCCGGAGGTCTGTCCACACTCATTGCCTTCATCCATACTTTCACAGAGGTTCTCTACCACATGCCTGCTGTTAAAAATAGGCAGCACGTTGTTGGACACAAATTTGTTACCATTTCACCATTAGAATACACAGTAAACATGTATTTTTTTCCCCCTGAAATGTCTCATGTTTCATAAATTAAATCATCTGGCAGAGAAGCCACCATTATTTTCTCTGTGGTCCTAAAATATGGGTCTTTCTAATAATTCTATATAAGTGAAATACATTTCAAATATTCAAAATCTGACCCACAATTTATTATAATATTATACTATGAATGTTCTGTGAACACAGAGTATTAGAGCTGGTTTTATATACATATATAAGATACCTGGCTGGCACAGAAGGGCTGTGCTCAATTAGAACCTAAATGTTGGTAGTTGGAATCTACCCAGTGGCAATGCCATGAGTCTGCACAGACTCGACAGCGACCAGTTTTTAGATAGATATATACATAACACATTTTATATATCTATATATCTATATACATATGTATGAGCTCTGGTGGCGCAGTGCCTAAGGCATTTGACTGCTAACCAGAAGGCTGGAGTGCTGGAGGTTCACATCCATGAGCATTCCTCAGAAGGAAGACTGGGCAATCTACTTCCACAGAGATACTGCCGCAGAAACCCAAGGAGGGGTCGCTATGAGTTGGAAC
>NW_006922341.1:78839-108345 GCF_000298275.1 Orycteropus afer afer
TAGGATTGCCCAACCTTCCTTCCGAGGAGTGGCTGATGGGTTTGAACCGCCAGCCCTCTGGTGAGCAGTCAAGTGCCTTAGCCACTATGCTACCAGAGCTCCCATATATAATATAAGTTTAACTCCCCCAAAACTTAACTACTGATAGTCTACTGAAGGAAACTCACTGCCACTGAGTTGATTCTGACTCATAGCGACCCTCCTTGGACTTCTGAGGCTGTATATCTTTATGGAAGTAGATGGCCCCTTCTAACTAACAGTCTACAGCTCACCAGAAGCTTTAATGACCATGTAAGCAGTCAACTGACAAAGTTCCTATTAGATTTTCACATGAAGACACTTACACACATACACAATTGGTAACCGCATGAACTGTAGGGTGTGATTATTTACTCTTAATTAAGTAGAAGTGGGTTAGGGATAGGGTTAGCGTAGTACCTACAGCACTTGACTGCTAACCAGAAGGCTGGCGGAAGCATATTTGCCCAGTCCAATATGACATATGATTTCTAGATTACTGCTTCCATTGGTGTTGATTGTGAATGCAACTAAAATGAAATCCCTGATAACTTCAATCTTTTCTCATTTATTGTGATGTTGCTTACTCATCCAGTTGTGAGTATTTTCATTTGCTCTATGTTGAGGTGTAATCCATACTGCAGACTGTATTCTTCAATCTTCATCAGTAAGGGCTTCAAGTCATCCTCACTTTTAGCAAGCAAAGTTGTGTCATCAGCATATCGCAGGTCATTAATGATTCTTCTTCCAATCCTGATGCCACATTCTTCTTCATATAGTCCATTTTCTCGGATTATTTGCTCAGTATACAGATTGAATAAGTATGGTGAAAGTATACAACGCTGATGCACACCATTCCTGATTTTAAACCATGAAGTATCCCCTTGTTCTGTTTGAATGACAGCCTCTTTGTCTATGTACAAGTTCCTCATGAGCACAATTAAGTATTCTGGAATTCCCATTCTTTGCACTGCTTTCCATAATTTGTTATGATCCACACAGTAAAATGCCTTTGCATAGTCTACAAAACATCAGTAAACATCTTTCTGGTATTCTTTGCCTCAGACAACTTCCATATGACATCAGAAATGATATCCCTTGTTCCCTGTCTTCTTCTGAATCTAGCCTGCATTTCTGGAAGCTCCCTATCAATATACTGCTGTAACTATTTTTTAATTATCTTCAATAAAATTTTACTTGTGTGTGATATTAATGATATTGTTCAATAATTTACACATTATGTTGGATCACCTTTCTTTGGAATAAGCACAAATATGGATCTCTTCCAGTCAGCTGGACAGGTAGCTGTCTTCCACATCTCTTGGCATAGACAAGTAAGTGCCCCCAACTCTGCATCCATTTGTTGAAACATCTCAATGGGTATTCCATCAATTCCTGAAGGCTTGTTTTCTGCCAGTTCCTTCAGTGCAGCTTCAACTTCCACATTCAATACCATTGGTTCTTGATCATATGCCACCTCCCAAAACAGATGAACACCGACCAATTCTTTTTGTTACAGTGACTCTGTGTATTCCTTCCATCTTCTTTTGATGTTTCCTGCATCATTCAATATTTTGCACATAGAATCTTTCAATATTGCAACTTAAGGCTTAAATTTTTTCTTCAGTTCTTTCAGCTTGAGAAATGCCAAGCATGTTCTTCCCTTTTGGTTTTCTAACTCTAGGTCTTTGCACATTTCATTATAATAACTGACTTTGTCTGCTCAAGCTGCTCTTTGAAATCTTCTGTTCAGCTCTTTTATCTTGTCATTTCTTCCATTTGCTTTAGCTACTCTCTGCTCAAAGGCAAGTTTCAGAGTCTCTTCTGACATCCCTTTTGGTCTTTTATTCCTTTCTTGTCTTTTAAATTACCTTTTGCTTTCTTCCTGGATGATGTTCTTGATGTCATCCCACAACTCATCTGGTTTTCTGTCACTGGTGTTCAATGCATCAAATCTATTCTTCAAATGGTCTCTAAACTCAGGTGGGATATAATCAAGGTAATATTTCGGGTCTTATGAACTTCCTTAAATTTTCTTCAGCTTCAACTTGAACTTGCATGTGAGCAATTCACATTAGGTTCCATAATCAGCTCCTGGCCGTGTTTTGGCTGAAGATACCGAGCTTCTCCATTGCCTTTTTCCACAGACGTAGATGATCTGATTCCTGTGTATTCCCTCTGATGAGGTCCACATGCATGGCTGCCATTAAAGTTGTTGAAAAAAAGGTATTTGCAGTGAATAAGTCATTGGTCTTGCAAAATTCTATCATGTGATCTCTGGCATCATTCCTATCACCAGGGCCATAATTCCCATACTTTACCTGTGATGTTTCTTTGTTTCCAACTTTCACATTCCAATCACCAGTAATAATCAATGCATCTTGATTGCATGTTTGATCAACTTCAGACTGCAAAAGTTGGTAAAAATCTTCAACTTCTTCATCTTTGGCTTCAGTGGTTGGTATATAAATTAAGTAATAGTAGTAGTAACTGATCTTCCTTGTAGATGTATGGATATTAACCTATCACTGACAGCACTGTACTTCAGGATAGATCTTGAAACATTCTTTGTGATGATGAATTCCAGCCATTCCTCTTCTATTTGTCATGCCCAAAATAGTAGACCATATGATTGTCTGATTTTAAATGGGCAAAGCAAGTCCATTTCAGCTCACTAATGCCTAGAGTATCAATCTCTATGCATTCCATTCAATTTTGACAACTTCCAATTTTCCTGGATTCATACTTCATCCATTCCATGTTCTGATTATTAGTGAATGTTTGCAGCTGTTTCTTCTCATTCTGAGTCATGCCCCAATAGCAAATGGAGGTTCCGAAAGCTTTACTTCATCCACATTATTAAGGTTGACTCTACTTTGAGGAGGCAGCTCTTTCCCAGTCATATTTTGAGTGCCTTCCAACCTGATAGGGTCATCTTCCAGTACTACAAAAGACAATGTTTCAAGGCTATTCATCAATTTTCCCATTAATATATCAGACAGTGTTTCACAGCTATTCATAAGGTTTTCAATGACCAATTCTTTGAAAAGCAGATGGCCTCGTCCTTCTTCCCGGTCTTAGTCTGGAAATTCCGCTGAAACTTGTCCACCATGGGTGACCCTGCAGGTATCTGAAATAGCAGTGGCACAGCCTCCAGCTTCATAGCAATATGCAAGCCACTACAGTCCAACAAACTGACAGACAAGTAGTGAGTTATTATCAAGTCTGTTTTGATTCACAGTGACACTCTGTACAACAAAGCAAAACGCTGTCCACTCCTGCACCATTCTCACAGTCATTGCTATGCTTGATCACATTATTGCAGCCACTGTGTCTATCCATGTCATTGAAGGTCTTCTTCTTTTTTGCTGACTCTCTACTTTACCAAGGATGATATACTTCTCCAGGAACTGGTTCCTTCAGACAACATGATCACAGTATGTGAGACAAAGTCTGGCCATTCTTGCTTCTAAGGAACGTTCCAGTTCTACTCACAAGACAGATTTGTTCATTCTTTTGGCAGTCCATGGTATTTTCAGTATTCTTTGCCAATGCCACAATTCAAAGGCATCAATTCTTCTGCAGTCTTCCTTATTCACTCTCCAGCTGTCACATGCATATGAGGTGACTGAAAACACCATGGCTTCGGTTAGGCACAACTTAGTCTTCAAGTGACATCTTTGCTTCTTAACACTTTGAGTTCTTTTGCAGCAGATCTTGTCCATGCAATACGACATCTGATTTCTTGATTGCTGCTTCCACGGGTGTTGATTGTCGATCCAAGTAAAATTAACTCCCTGACAACTTCAATCTTTTCTCCATTTATTATGATGCTTATAGGTCTTGTTGTGATGGTTTCTGTTTTCTTTATTTTGAGGTGCAATCCATACAGAAAGCTGTAGTCTTTGATCTTCATCAGTAAGTGCTTCAAGTCATCTTCATTTTCAAGATTGGAGGATGACTCATTAACAACCTGTGATATGCAGATGACACAACCTTGCATTACTAAAAATGAAGTGGTATCTATAAGCTCTTAAATATCTCCAAAATCCACATTTTGAAACCCTTCATCCTCCACCTTTTGGCTACATTGACAATCTTTCACGATTTCCTTGATCCACTCTGTCATAATCCTGTGAAGTCCTACACAACATCTGGACAGTTTTCTCCAGCAGGAATATACTGTTTCAGGCTCATTGGTTTTCACGGCTTTGTCTAAAATAACAATGACATCTTCAATGGTGTAGTCCTTGCAGACTTCCACGATGTTCTCTTCCATAGCACTGACAATCATTTCTATAGAGTACCATGCATAATGAGCCTTTAAGTCCTTATTTAATTTTAAAAGCCCCTGACTTAGAGGCTGAATTAGAGACGTTGTATTTAGGGGTAAGTAGGCCATTTCTTCACCTTTGGTGTTGAACTCATTGGTCTGGGTGGCCAGGAGCATTGTCTAATATGCAAAGAATTTTAAAAGGCAGTCCCTTACTAGCAAGGTACTTCCTGACTTCAGAGATAAAACATTGATGATATCAATCCAGAAAAAGGATTGAGTTGTCCAGGTATTCTTGTGGCACAACTAAATGGTGGCCTGTTTATCTTTTCCTTTCAAGGCTCAGGGGTTAGCATCTTTATAGACTGCAGTCCTGATCATAAACTCTGCAGCTCTTGCACAAACAGTGAAGGTAGCTGAATCCTTCCTACCTTAAATCCTGGTGCCCGCCTCTCTTCCTTACTAATCAGTGTCCTTTGTGGCATTTTTTTTTTTTCCAGAATAGGGCACTTTCATCTGCATTTGAAACCTGTCCAGGCAGATATCCTTTTTCCTCAATGATTTTCTTAATGGCATCTGGCAACTTGTCTGGTGTCTCTTGGTCAGCAGAAGCTGCTTCTCTGTTATATTGACATTTTTCAAACCAAATTTCTTTCTAAAATTACCAAACTATCCTTTACTGGCATTAAATTCTTCACCTATAGATCCTACACCTTTCTTTTGCTTTAAAAAAAATCATAATGACCTTGCTTTTTCTGGAATTATTTAGAATCTATAGGTGTGCCTTTCTTATAGCAATCCTGCACCCACATAAAAGCAGCATTTCAAATACGAGATGAAAAGGCATTTCACAAAAAGTGCACGGTTTTCATGCCTACTAGCATAGCTGCAGCAATGGCTTCACAAATCTGCTTTTCTTGTTTTAGAGTTGTCCTTACATTGGATTGATTTACCTTAAAATCGTGGGCAACCACAGCTGTAGACCTCAATCTAAAGTACATACCAAGCTAGTCAACTTTTTCTTGTAGTGTCATGACTTTTCTCTGCTTCTTGGGAGCACTTCCAGCTAACTAGTGGAACTTCATAGGGGTCTCCTGGTGTTATTCAAGGTTTACAGTATTGTGTGAAGCAAGATGAAAAATACACGAGATGAAAAATACATGAGAACTTCAAAATATTACTTTTCACTGTGATACGCAATTTACTGGAGAGATGAACTGCTCCCACAGAGATGATTAGCATCACATGGCTTTTTAAGCAGATACTCGCAATACTTTGAGCTCATCACAATAGCAACAGGAGGTAGCTGTGAAATTATGTCAGTAGTACAGAATGTATTACAATTAATTGTATGCAGTTATGACTTAATACTATATGTTTCTATTTTGTTTACATTTCTCTCGATTATGAATGGTACCATGAATGGCCTGTTTATTGTGTAAATTTTGATAAAGTTTAACTTTTTATAATAGATTTATGTATAGTTTTTGACAGTAAATGATTAAAAAAAAAAGTAGCATCAATATATTATTTATGCATTTCTGACATACTTAACTTTTTAATTATTTAGATATTTCCAGGCTATGTGGTTTGTCTGCATTCTTTTCAGCTTGTTGCAAATTTCCAAGTTATTTTCCAATATACTTATTGAAAAAAAAATTCACGAATAAGTGGACCCACATGGTTCAAACCCATGTTGTTCAAGGGTCAACTATTATATACTTATGTATATAGAACGCCTCGTGGTGCAGTGATTAAGTGCTCAGCTACTAACCGAAAGGTTGGGGGTTCAAACCCACCAACAGCTCCACAGGAGACAGATGGGTACTCTGTATGTCACAGCACTGGAAGCCTATGGGACAGGTCTTCTAGGTCCTACAGGGTCATTATGAATCAAAATCAACTCCACATCAATGGATTTACATGTATGTGTGCACGCACATGTGTGTGCGTGTGTGTGTGTGTAGATATTCATAGTTGTTATTAGTGCCGTTAAGTATATTCCAGCTCATAGTGACCCCCAGGGGACACAGCAGAACAGCTCCATAGGGTTTTCTTACCTGTAATCATTACAGAAGCAAATTGCCACGTATCTGTCCCTCAGAGCCACTGGGAAGGTTTGAACTGCTAATCCTTTGGTCAGCAGTTGAGTGCTTAGCTATTTGTCCTACCTGGGCTCCTTACATATAAATACTTTAAGACTCAGTTCTGAAGCACTGCTGTCTCTGTGAATGACACTCACCTCACGTGTGTGTTCTGGTTGTTATCCTGATCTTCAGTGCCATGCAGTTCACAGATTTCTCCTAAAATGGAGGACCAGATATCATTTTTCATGAATCATACTATTTTATTTTCAGTTGATAGCTTTTCTCCATCCTTAAGGTTTTGAGAAACTGACCCAACAATTTAAGCTGAGGTTGGCAATATGAAACAAAAAGGAAACAAACTGCTCAGAGGGAAAAGGCAGCTGTGAGGAAAGACTGACACATTTTGCTGTTTCAGTACTCTGGCAAGGGTCAAAAAGGAATGGACTAGGAAATTCTTCCATGAAGACTGGGAGTGATGGTGACATACCCAGGGTGTAATCACAAGAGCAAATAAAGGTATTGGACACAACGCACAAAATATTAAAAGAGGAAAAGGGGATAGTCTTTTTCCATGAACACAGGTGTGTTAGGATGGAGGGAAGTCAGAAAAGCTAACATGGTTATCTGTGAAGTACATATTCCTCAACCCAAAAAGAGACTTTTTCTAAGTGATTTATTTAAATCTCATTTCCTTCATGGAAGGCCTGGTCTTTCAGAAGATCCCTGCCTCCTGGTGCCCCCAACATAGTGGTCCTTGATGAGTGCTATCTGCACTCTGCACAAGTTGTCCTCTTGTTCCTGTGGGAGGACTAATGGGTATAGCTGATATGGTGTTCACAAAGGCCTATCATGAGGGAGGACAGAGCAGAGTAAGAAACTCTTTCCTGACACTGAGCCCAGAGTCTGGACTTCAGGGTCTCTGAAGATGGGCAGGTGTGAATTTATCTGTAGCAAAATAACCATGTAAAACTGGTAATAAACACAGTAAGCCTCTTTTGACAAGTCTCCAGATTACAAATATTCTCTTTGTACACCAAAGAAACTCCTAAAGTCAGTGCTCACACTTAAAACATTGAAAAAGCCTTAAGGCTTCAAACCAGTATTGAAATGAGAAATCAGTTTAATACACAGAGCCTTGCATTTATGGGGAAGCCAGAATAGGCATGCCCAGTAAATGAAAGACCATACTGGTTTGGTTTAGCCATGTACTCCCTATTCTCAGCCCACATACTGCAGTAACATCAATGAGTATGATATATTTGACTGAAATTTAAAAAAAAAAAAAAAAGAAGACAACGACCAAGAAGCCGCAATCCATACCTACTGAGGCCAGGTTTCTGAAGGTTTCCATCATCACATCTCTGTAGAGTTTCCTCTGAGAAAGATCCATCAATGCCCACTCTTCCTGGGTAAAGTCCACAGCCACATCCTCAACAGCCAGTGAGTCCTAAAACATTCCATGTATTCTGGTTCAGCAGGGTACCATGTACTCCAACGTGTGTGAAAGGGTGAAGTTAACAGTCCTGGGGAACTGAAGCTTCATAGGATTTGATAATGGGTTCTGTGCTCTACTGAGGTCTACTCTAGGGTTTAATCATCAACCTCATTCATTCACTGTTTACAATCACTTCCTCATTGACTGCATCCTAGTCAAAGAATTAATACTTTCAAGCACTGAACTTATCTCTCAACAGTTTGACTGAACAATTCCAATCTCATTCCTCTCTATGATTATGGTCAGAACTCATGGCATACTTTAGATAAATACAATGAAAGCCTTATTTTCACATTCAGATAACCTCTTCCTTGTGTGTGTTGGGAGGGGCGGGAATTCACCTCCTTACACAGGACTGAGCAAAGTATTTAACAAAACAAGAAGCACAGGGTGAAAGCAGGTTGAAATGTGAACAACGGGGACACCTTGCAGGACCCAGGGCAGGTTTTCCTTTTGCCCCTCAACAGCCATGGGAGGAGGCCCACTGACCTGCACAAAAAAAGTGGCAAGCCAAGGCCCTGAGCTCATCGTATTTTCTTAAAGAACTCCAGGGATCACCAGCTGACAGCACCACCTGCTAAAGAGAGAAAATTATTTGGAGAAATTACCAATGGCTTCATGCCGGTCACCTACTTTTTGATAACTCTACACTTGCACTGTCACACACTCTCCCTTCTTGGAAATGAGCAAAGGTGACAGAAAAGGTAGAAAGAGCTCAGGTGACCGAGTAGTTGATCCTGTGGGCTTGGGACCATAGTCACAGGGGACATCAAGCTCAACTGGCATAACATACTATACAAACCACTGTTCCACCTCCTTCTTTGGCGAGTAGCGACTAGGATCTTAAAAGCTAGCAAGCTGCCATCTAGATGCAATGATGGGTCTCTCCTCATCAAGAACAAAGAAGAAAGAAGAAAACCAAAATTAATGAAAACAATCAGTCCTAGCAACTGGTACACCATCCGATCTGCAACCTATACAACTATGAGACCAGAAGAACTAGATGGTGCCCAGCTACCACTGTCATCCACTTGGAAGGGGATCTATGTAGGAGATCCTGGATAGAGAGGGAGAACAACGTGGAACAAAACTCAAAATCATTTGGAGGGGGAAAAAAAAAAAAAGATGGTTGGGACCAGGTTTGCTGATCCAACAGAGCCTAGTGGAACCACTGAGACTATGGCCCCTAGCTGCCCTTCAGGTCTGAAATTGAACCCACACCTGTGGTTTCCAGCCAAAAAAAGTACAGGCATGTGAGTTAAACATTTACCTCAAGTAGACACACGCCCTGGAGAAAACAATCATGGGAGAAGGAAGGGCTGCTTATGCACAGGGAGACAGCTCAGGGGGCAGGAGAGTATGGAGGGATGGACACTGGGAAGTGGTAACTATGGGGAGGAAGTGGGAGGGGAGCTGTTGCATTGTGGTAAACCGTGATCAATGACATGAGACAAAGTATATGTGAACTGCTGTATAGAAAGTGAATTTGCTCTGTAAATCTTCACCCAAATCACAATTTAAAAAAAAAAAAAAAAGAGCTCAGGTAAGAGACAGAAACAAGAGAATCCAAATATCACCACAATTTTCAAACTTTGAGACCCAAAGCTCCTGGACAGCAATTATTAGTGACTGATAGTCTCAACCAACAGACACCCAGACACCCACACAAACACACGGTAATGTTATGACAATAAGCCTAGTCTCTGAAGAACAAGAAGTGTGTCCTTGTGTTTGCTAACCGTGAACAAAAGATTCCCATTTCATTGGAGTGCAGGGGATTTAGATAGTAAACTGCCTGTGCATCCTAAGAAACAAAGACATACACACCAGCCTTCTAGACACTCCACTCTACAATTTTTTTCAAAATTATAGCCCCTAACTACCCCCTGAACCTGACTACTGACATCTCTAGGCTGCAGACTAGTCTTTGAGAAATACCATCAACCCAATGGCAACCACACAAAGTGAGGAGACAAAAGGCTGCTACACTGGACTTCTGCAAAAACGGCAAGGAGGCCACATGTTCTGACCTCCTCTAATCTCACAAGAGGAAGACAACAATAACCCAAGGCCTATTACTGCAAGGCCAAACATGCTGCCTCCCTCCAGCCCTTTCACCAACCGTTCCTCCCAAAGCACCCACCACCTCTCTCCTGGGTTCGATAATTCGCTGCAGTGGCCACACAGAACTCACAGATTACAGGGTTTATTAGGGAAGCACCAGGCTACAACTCAAGTTCAGGAAGAACGCTCAGTCTCTCTCCCAGCCCACCGTCCCTCAGCCAACAGTCTCTCACAGTCTCTTTCCCAGCAGTGCTGGTCCCTCGGTGTCTCACTCAGCAATGCGTGTCTCTTGCGTTTCTTTGCCAGCAACGTGTGTCTCAGGAGCCTGTGTCTCTTTGAGCAGCACGTCTTCCTCCTTTTTAGAGCCCACAGGGTGGTCAAACTAGCCAATTATAGCATCAGAACTCTAAGCACCTGAGAGAGAGGGCACCTCCCAGAACATTGTTTTGTGCCACTCCCAACAGAAATACTCCAGGTGGACACCTTCAACAATCAGGAGCTCCTCAGTTGCTCACAGCAAATCCCACCTTGGAGTTTACAAAGACTTATGGGTAGAAAGGGAGCTCTGGTAGCATAGTGGCTAAGACACTTGCCTGCTAACCAGACGGCTGGCGGTTCAAACCCACCAGCCACTCCTCGGAAGGAAGGTTGGGCAATCCTACTTCCGTAGTGATACTGCCTCGGAAACCCAAGGAGGGGTCGCTATGAGTCGGGGCCGACTCGACGGCACATAACAACAACACAACATGGGTAGAAAAGCCACACAAAGTAATTTACTATACCACAACTTCCAATGCTAACATTTTACTGAACAGACAAGCAGGTGCAGAATAGATAGGCTATGGGGTGAAGTGAACTGTCAAGGTCATCCCTCTTCAACCCTAGTATGACAGTGTCACAGCAAACTTTGCTCAGTAACAGATACAAAAGTCTCCTTCATTGCTATGGATCAGGTTACATATTTTAAAGCCATCAAACACCTTACATTCAATTCCTACAATATATTCCTGAGAAAATACTGAGCTTACTGAGCAAGTATGATATTTGAGGGAATCTACAGAAAGCTCTCAGCACTACATCATTGTCCCACTTCTATTTTAAAGGTTCTCTAGTGTTGCTGTAATAGACATACCACAAATGAATAGCTTTGGCAAAGAGGTTTATTCTCTTACAGTTTAGGAGGCCAGAAGTCTGAATTCAAAGTGCCAGCTCTAAGGGGCTAGTGAAGCCCCCTTGACCTTGGCTCTGCCTCTTGTTCCTGGCCCACTGAAGCTGGAGGCATCTCTTAACTCAGGCAGCTGCTGGCTGCTGAGGCTGATAAACCCAAGGTTGACAAGTAAAATGGCACAGTCCCAAGATTATCAAGTATACAGGCAGGCAACTAATTCATGTCCATTAACAGTCCCTAGATTGGGAGACAACATGTCAGGCCACTGAGATGAAGACTCAGCCAAATGCAGGCACACTAGATGTGCCAAAAGCGCAGAAGAAACCTTTCTTAAAGGGTCTTCTCATATACTGGAAATAGACCACACCCCTAAGATAGCTACTCAGCTGCTCCAGTAGATTCCACCAGGGAGTTGATTACCCATCTCAACATGGGGAATAACTACATCCAGCTGCCCAGCCACTCAACCACACCCAGACAAGTTGACACATAACCTTAACTCCCACACTGTCCCATGTAGATATTAGTTCAAACAGGTTGTAGCCAGACAGTAATAATCAATGACTTAGACTCAACACTGTCCAAAGGATATGCTGCTAAGCCACTATCAGAACACAGGTCACTGTGCCTAAGACAGTAACAATCAATTACTCATAGACTCAATACTGTCCAAAGGGTATGTTGCTGAGCCACTGTCAGAGAGCAGGTCACTGTGCCTAAGAAATGGAATTCTAGGCAACTACACTTCTGTTCCACCACTCATCTGTATGTCTGTCATACTGAGGTGGCTTGAGTGTTGGCTGGAGTCTATGCCAGCAGTATTTCAAATACCATCAGGGTCACTCATGGTGCACAGATCTCAGCATAACTTCCAGGCTGAGAAGAATGACAAGGCAGTCTAGTTCTTAAAAAACTGCCTCAGCAAACCTTATGAATAGCAGTGAAACACTCTCTGATGTATGACTGGTAGACTTCATGAATAGCCATGAAATACTGTCTAATCTAATGCCAGAAGATGAGGCCCTAGGGTTGCAAGGCACTCAAAGTACTGTTGGGGAAGCTCTGCCTCCTCAAAGTAGAGTTAGTCTTAATGATGTGAATGGACTAAAGTTTTCAGGACTTGCATTTGCTGATGTGGCACGACTCAAAATGGGAAGAAAGAGCTGCAAACATCCATTAATAAACGGAACATGGAATGTATGAAGTATGAATCTAGGAAAATTGGAAGTTGTCAATAATGAAATGGAATGCATAAAGATCAATATCCTAGGCAATAGTGAGCTGAAATTGACTGGTATTGGCCATTGTGAATCAGAAGTCATATGGTTTACTATGCCAGGAATGACAAAGTGAAAAAGAATGACATTTCATTCATCATCACAAAGAATGTTTCCAGATCCATTCTGAAGTAAATGCTGTCAGTGACAGCATAATATCCATACGACTACAAGGAAGACCAGTTACTACTACTATTATTCAAATTTAGACACCAACCACTAAAGCCAAAAATGAAGAAATTGAATATTTTTACCAATTTCTGCAGTCTGAAATTGGCCGAACATGCCATCAACATGTATTGGTGATTACTGGTGATTGGAATGCAAAAGTTGGAAACAAAGAATCATCATAAGTAGTCAGACAATATGGTGTTGGTGATAGAAATGATGCCAGTGACTGCATGATAGAATTTTGTAATGACTTACTTATTGCCAATACTTTTTCCAACAATATAAATGACAGCTATATAAGTGGACCTCATCAGATGGAATATTCAGGAATCAGATCAACTACATCTGTGGAAAGAAACAATGAAGAAGCTCAATATCATCAGTGAAAACAAGGCCAGGAGCTAACTGCAGAAAAGACCATCAATTGCTTATATGCAAGAGCTCAAGTTGAAGCTGAAGAATATTTAAAAAAAAAAAAAAAAAAAAAAATTGCATGAGAGCCAAACTACGACCTTAATTACATCCCACCTGAATTTAAAGACCATCTGAAGAACACATTTCATGCAATGAACACCAATAACCGAAAAGCTGTGGGATGACATCAATAACATCACATATGAAGAAAACAAAAGGCAATTAAAAAAGACAGGAAAAGGATGTTTCTAGTAAAATGGTGGAATAGACAAGGCAAGCTACACAGACCCCTCTTCAACACAGAAAAGAGAAGCCAATTGACAAGATTAAGAAGATAATCCTGGAGCCCTGAGCTTTAAAAGGAAGGATACAGAAGTGGACTAAGTACCAACTAGTAGAAGAACCTGAATAAAAACAGTGAATAAGAAGAAAAATGGAGCTGCAGGCTGTCAGCGATCCTGATGGCATGGACAGTTTTAAAATTTACAAGTGCAAATTTGGCCCTGCTCACCAAGGGCTGCATGAACAACTGCACTGGTGGCTGACAACTGAAAAGGGAAACAGCAAACAAGGAGAAAAACTGAGCTACGGACTTTTGCTGCCTGGATGATGCAGCCATTCTGATTGTTTACAAGCAGTACAGCCATTTTGGATGTTTAAAGCGACAGCTTCAGATCCCAGTGACCTAAGAATAGACTCTGCTTGCCAAGGACAGCATAGCATGGGCAAACACACTAGAGGCTGATGACTGGAAAGGTGCAATATTCTCCTTATTACTTTTATACCCCACACCCTCTTGGTGAAAAGAGGTACACCCATCCCCCACTCCATCCACCTTCTGAATCAACAGGAATTCCATCCCAGTCTGTCCTCTGAGGAAGCCTGGGTGCTCTGCCCCAGCCCACCCACGATTTGCTTTTGTTTGTTTTAAAATTATTCTTTTTCTCTTCCCTTTTATTTTTTTCTGCCTTCTTTTCCCTTCCCAGGTCCTAGATTTTTGTTTTTTACTCTTCCCTCTTCCTGGTTCCCACCTTTTTCCCTTCTTTTGGTCTTTCCTATCCCTTATTTTTCTTTCTCCATGTTTATTTTTCCCTTTATTATTCTTTTACTCTAGCTCTTTTCTCTTATTCCCCCCTTCACACCCAGGAAAGCAAGGGAAAGAGAAGCCAGGGGCACCACAGAGCAGAGCAGCAGCCAGGCAGCCAGGTAAGGGGGGCGCCCCATGCCCTACCCCCACTGGCCAAGAAAGCAGGAGAAAGAGAAACCAGAGGAGACAACAGAGCAAAGCAGCAGCCAGGCATCCAGCCACCCCCACCAGCCGGGAAAGAGAAATCAGAGGGTCCGACAGAGCAGGCAAGCAGCCAGGCAACCAGATAAGGGGAGCGACCCAGGCCCCACCTCACCAGTCAGGAAAGTGGAAGAAATAGAGCAGAGCAGCAGCCAGGCATCCAGGTAAGGGGAGGGACCCAGGCCCCACCCACACTAGCCAGGAAAGCGGGGGAAAGAGAAGCCAGGGCACCACAGAGCAGAGCAGCAGCCAGGCATCCAGGTAAGGGGAGGGACCCAGGCCCAACCCTCACCAGCCCAGAAAGCAGGGGAAAGAGAAACCAGAGGGGACAACAGAGTAGAGCAGCAACCAGGGATCCAGGTAATGGGAGCGCCCCAGGCTGTACTCCCACCAGCCAGGAAAGCAAGGAAAAGAGAAGCCAGAGGGCATGACGGAGCAGAGCAACAGCCAGGGATCCAGATAAAGGGAGGGACCCAGGTCCAACCCCCACGAGCCAGGAAAATGGGGAAAAGAGAAGCCAGGGGGACGACAGAACAGAGCAGCACAAGGGATCCAGGTAAGGGGAGGGCAGAAAGGTTTCGAACAGCTAAGCAAGACAATCTTGTCTGTCAGTTTGTCATGCTATTGTGGTTTACATGATGTTGTGAGGTTTAAGGCTGTGCCATCAATGTTTCAAGGACCACCAGGGCTGCAAAGGTTCACAGGTTTCAATGCAGCTTACAGACTGAGACAGACTAGGAAGAAGGAAGAGGCCATCCACTTCTCAAAGAACTGGCCAGGGAAAACTTTATGAATAGCAGAGAAACTACTGTCTGATACATTACTGTGCAACTTTATGAATAGCCTGGAAACATTATCTGATACAGTGCAGGAGAACGAGCCCCTTAGGTCAGAAGGCTTTAAAAATACAACTAGGAAAGAGCTGCATCATCAAAGTAAGACCAACATGACTGATATGGATAAAGTAAAGCTTTCAAGACCTCCATTTGCTGACATGGCATGACCCAAATAGAGGAAAAACAGCTGCAAACATCCATTAATAATAGGAACATGGAATGTACGAAGTATGAATCTAGGAATATTGGAAGCTGTCAAAAATGAAAAGGAATGCATAAAGATTAATATCCTAGCCATTCATGAGCTGAAATGGATTGGTTTTGCCATTTTGAATGAGATAACCATATGATCTACTATGGTGGGAATGACAATCTGAAGAGGAATGGCGTGGCATTCATCACCACAAAGGATGTTTCAGGATCTGTCCTGAAGTACAATGCTGTCAGCTATAGGATAATATCCATATGCCTATAAGGAATTCCAGAAAACTTGACTGTGCTCATCAGGAACCTATATATTGACCAGGAGGTTGTTGTTTGAACAGAACAAGGGGACATTGCATGGTTTAAAATCAGGAAGAGAGTGCGTCAGGGTTTTATCCTTTTCCCATACTTATTCAATCTGTATGCCGAGCAAATAATATGAGAAGCTGGACTATATGGAGAAGAAGGTGGCATCAAAATTGGAGGAAGAATCATTAACAAACTGCAATATGCTGACAACACAACTTTGCTTGTGGAAAGTGAGGATGACTTGAGGCACTTACTGATGAAGACTGAAGAATATGGTCTGCAGTATGGATTACATCTCAATATAAAGAAAACAAAAATCCTTACAACTGGACCTATAAGCAGCATTATGATAAATACAGAAAACATTGAAGCTGTCAAAGACTTCACATTGCTTGGTTCTACAATTGATACCGATGGAAGCAGCAGTCAGGACATTAGACATCGTATAGCACGGGCAAGTTGGCTGCAAGGGATCTCTTTCAAGTGCTGAGGAGCAAGGATGTCTCCTTGAGGACTAAGGTGCACCTGACACAAGCCATGATATTTTCAATCACCTCATATGCATGTGAGAGCTGGACAATGCATAAGGAAAACCAAAGAATAATTGATGCTTTTGAGTTGTGGTGCTGGTGAAGAATGCTGAAAGTACCATGGACTTCTAAAAGAACAGATCTGTCCTGGAGGAAGTGCAGCCAGAATGCTCCTTGGAAACAAGAATGGCCGACTTCGTCTCACCTACTTTGGTCATGTTGTCAGAAGGGACCATTCCCTGGAGAACGATGTCATGCTTGGTAAGGTGGAAGGTCAATGAAGGAGGGGAAGGCTCTCAACAAGATGGATTGACACGGTGGCTGCAGCAATGGGCTCAAGTATAGCAGGGATTGCGGAGCTGGCACAGGACCAGGCAGTGTTTCGTTCTGCTGTGCACAGGGTCACTATGAGTCAGAGACAACTCGATGGCCCCTAACAACAACAACAGACGTTGTGGGGGTTTTCCTTCTATTTATAATTCTCTTGTTTTTTAAAAATATTTCTTCTCATTTACTGTCCCTCTTTTGTGTGTGTGTGATTATTACTGTTTATATGGTGTGTGTGCTTTGTCCGTTTTTTTTTTTACTTTTTTTGTGGTTTTTTGACCACAAAACCGGAAAACAGCCAATATGAGCCTGACCCACCCTCAACTGCTCTTCACAAACAGCTAAATGGAGATCTGTTTACTCACTCTCCTTCTCTATCACACCCACCAGGAGACAGGTGCACAAATGCTGCCAACTAGTGAACAGAGGAGCACAGTACCCTCTTTACTCAGATATATCAAAACAAAACAAAGAAAAAAAAATCTTGGGTGAATCACAACCAACATAAATCACTAATTAAATATTAGTGATTGTAAATATTTAAATAATTAAATATAAATACAACAGCATAATGTCTCGGAAACAACAGACTTTCACAGTCCACACAAAAAAACAAGATAAAGCAGTGGAAACAATGGACCACAATACAGATCCAGAAAACATCTCTGAGGAAGCAGCAGCATTGGAACTCCCTGATAAGGAGTTCAAAGGAATTATATTTAGGTACTTTCAACAAATTGAGAGACAGATCAAGGAAACAATGACAAAATTGAGGAAAACACAGAGAAAACCCTAGAACAATTCGAGAATAAAGGAACAAAATGACAAAATAAATAAAAAACTAGAAATGATACAAACTCTACAGATAGAAATCCAGCAGATTAATACTAAATTTTCAGAAATAGGTAACACATTGAACAGGCAAAGAATAGATATGGAATCAATGGAAGATAGAATTAGTGAGACTGAAGACAAATATCTCAATACTACTTTGGTAACAGATCACTCAGAACAAAGATCAAAACAAAATTAAGAAAGCCTAAGATTCACGTGGGATACCATCCAGAGGAATAACCTGCATGTAATCAGAATTCCAGAACAGGTAAAGACAAATAAGACTATAGAGAAAATTGTCAAAGATTTGTTCTAAGAGAATTTCCCTGATATGATAAAAGACAAGAATATATTCATTCAAGAAGTTCACCAAACCCCAAACAGGATAGACCCCAAAAGAAAATCACCAAGACATATCATAATCAAACTCACCAAAACCAAAGACAAAGAATCCCGAAACAAAGCACAGAAAAATGAAAGTTACCTACAGAGGTCAACTGTAGTGTAGTAAATTACTTTGTGTGGCTTTTCTACCCATAAGTCTTTGTAAACTCCAAGGTGAGATTTTCTACGAGCAAGTGAAGAGCTCCTGATTGCTGAAGGTGTCCACCTGGAATATTTCTCTTGGGAGAGGCACAAAACAATGTTCTGGGAGGTGCCCACTCTCTCTCAGGTGCTTAGAGTTCTGATGCTATAATTGGCTAGTTTGACCACCCTGAGGGCTCTAAAGGAGACCTCCTGGAGGCAGAGCTCTCTCTGACTGCTGGTTGAAGAAGATGTGCTGCTGAAAGAGACACGGGCTCCTGAGACACGCATTGCTGGCAAAGAGATGCAAGAGACAAGCATTGCTGAGTGAGACACCGAGGGACCAGCACTGCTGGGAAAGAGACTGTGAGAGACTCTTGGCTGAGGGACGGTGGGCTGGGAGAGAGACTGAGCGTTCTTCCTGAACTTGAGTTGTAGCCTGGTGCTTCCCTAATAAACCCTGTAATCTGTGAGTTCTGTGTGGCCACTGCAGTGAATTATCGAACCCAGGAGAGAGGTGGTGGGTGCTTTGGGAGGAACAGTTGGTGAAAGAGCTGGAGGGAGGCAGCATGTTTGGCCTTGCAGTAATAGGCCTTGGGTTACTGCTGTCTTCCTCTTGTGAGATTAGAGGAGGTCAGAACATGTGGCCTCCTTGCCGTTTTTCCAGCAACCAATGCAGAAACCATGCAGGTGGAAAGGTAATGGGGTGCTGTATATAAAACTCTGAAAGAAAAAAATTTCCAACCAAGAATTATATAAAAACCAACTCCGATCAAGTTGATTCTGACTCATATCAACCCACATCGAGTTTCTGAGGTAGTAAATCATTACTGAAGTAGACTGACCAGTCTTCCTTCTGCGGAGTGGCTGATGGGCTTGAACTGCCAACTTTCTGGTTAGCAATCAAATGCCTTAGGCACTGTGCTACCCAGCAAAACAGTCTCTCAAATATGATAGTGAAATTAGGACATTTCCAGATAAGCAGAAATTAAAGAAATTTGTTAAAACCAGACCGACCTTACAAGAAATGCTAAAGGAAGTCCTATGGACAGAAAACCAACAACAGCAAAGAACAACCAACCGTTAACACACATGATGACATAACCCAGAAACCAACCCAGTTATGGAAGTATCTAAAGTAAAATAAGCCTACAAGCCTACTGTAAACAGGGAACCAGAGCTGTCAACTGGCAAATGACGACAACTACAAAAGAAAAAGAGGGAAATCATAGTTTAGTTACAGAACTTCTAAATAGTGAGGAAGTCAAGGCAACTACAAGATAGAATGGACTGTTCTACCATGGGAAGAGAATTATAAATCAAAGGGTAAACTCAAAAACAATAAACCTTTGCATCAAAATAAAAAAGAAGGATAAATATTCGGCAAATACTAAAACAATAGCAATGAAGGAAGTCATAACATGATGCATAAACAGAATGAGCTCAGCAGAGAAAATTATATGGAACAATGAAATGAGCAACACTATGAAAAAACACATAACAAAACAACAGTAACAAATTCATGCTTGTTGATAATTACACTGAATGTAAATGGATTAAATGCACCACTCAAGAGATGGAGAGTTGCAGACTGGATAAGAAAACATGAGCTGTCAATATGCGGTCTACAAGAGACACATTTTAGAGACAAGACAAAAATAGACTAAAAATCAAAGGTTATAAATGGCAACCATAAAAGAGCAGGAGTGGCAATATTGATTTCTGATAAAATTGTCTTTAAGACAAAAACCATCAAAGAGAGAAGGAAGGACATTATATAATGATTAAAGGACTGGCTAAAGGGAGCTCTGGAGGTGTAGTGCCTAAGGCATTTGACTGCTAATAAGAAGGCTGGCAGTTCAAACCCACCACATAACCATAATAAATATCTAGACACCCAATGAAAGAGCCCCAGAATATATAAATCACCCTTTAACAGAATTGAAAATACAAATGAATCGACACTAATAGTAAGATTTTAATACACCACTTTCAACAAAAGACAGAATGACTGGAAAGAAACTCAACAAAAATGAAGAACTAAACAACACAATCAGCCAACTTGACCTTAGAGACATCTACAGAGCACTTCACCCAACAATAGCACAATATATATTCTTTTCCAGCACACATGGAACATTCTCCAGGATAGACCATATGTTAGGCCACAAAGCAAGCCTCAATAAATTTGAAAACACTAAAATACTGTAAAGCATCTTCTCAGATCACAAAGCTTTAAAGTTAGAAATGAACAATAGGAAGACCAAAGAAAAAAGAACAAACTCATGGAAACTGAATAACACCCTCCTCAACAATGACTGAGTAATAGAAGAAATAAAAATGAACTTAAAATATTCCTTGAATCAAATGAGACTGAAAACATAACATAACAAAATCTTCAGGACACAGCAAAAGCAGTGATCGTTGCTGTTGTTGTTGTTGTTAGGTGCCGTCGAGTCATCTCCAACTCATAGCAACCCTATGCACAGCAGAACAAAACACTGCCCGGTCCTGCGCTAGCTCCACGATGCTTTCTATACCTGAACCCATCACTACAGCCATTGTGTCAAACCATCTCATTAAGGGCCTTTCCCCTCTTTCATCAATCCTCCACTTTACCAAGCATGACATCCTTCTCCAGGGAATGGTCCCTTCTGACAACATGAGCAAAGTAGGTGAGACGAAGTCTGGCCATTCTCGCCTCCAAGGAGCATTCCAGCTGCACTTCTTCCAGGGCACATTTGTTCATTCTTTTAGTAGTCTGTGGTACTTTCAGCATTCTTTGCCAGCACTACAACTCAAAAGCATCAACTTTTCTTCGGTCTTCCTTATTCATTATCCAGCTCTCACATGCATCATGAGGTGTTTGAAAATACCATGGATTCTGTCAGGCGCACCTTAGTCCTCAAAGAGACATCTTTGTTCTTCAGCTCTTGAAAGAGGTCCTTTGCACTAGATACACCCAGTGCTATACATTGTCTCATGTCCTGACCGCTGCTTCCATTGGCATCAATTGTAGAACCAAGCAATATGAAGTCTTTGACAACTTCAATCTTTCTCCATTTATTGTGATGCTGCTTATAGGTCCAGTTGTGAGGATTTTTGTTTTCTTCATATTGAGATGTAATCCATACTGCAGACTGTAGTCTTCAATCTTCATCAGTAAGTGCTTCAAGTTCTCCTCACTTTCACCAAGCAAAGTTGTGTCATCAGGGTATCGCAGGTTGTTAATGATTCTTCTTCCAATCCTGATGCCACATTCTTCTGCATATAGTCCAGCTTCTCAGATTATCTGCTCAGCATACAGATTGAGTAAATATGGTGGAAGAATATAACCCTGATGCACTCCCTTCCTGATTTTAAACCATGTAGTTTCCCCTTGTTCTGTTCAAACAGCCTCTTGAGCTATATACAGGTTCCTCATGTGCACAATTAAGTGTCTGGAATTTCCGTTCTTCTCAACATTACCCATAATTTGTTATGATCCACACAATCAAATGCTTTTGCATAGTCAATAAAACACAAGTAAAAATCTCTAATAATTAGAAAAAGAGAAGCAAAAAAAAAAAAAAAGAAAGAAAGAAAGAAAAGCCTAGAGTCACTAAGAGAAAAGAAATAATGAAGATTCAAACAGAAATAAATGAAATAGAAAATAGAAAGACAATAGAAAAGATCAACAAAACTACAAGTTGGTTCGTTGTAAAGATTAATAAAATTGACAAACGACTGGCAAACTTAACAAAAGGAAAGAGAGATAGAACATAAATAACATGAATAAGAACCGAACTAGCGACATCACAACAGAACCAACCGAAATAAAAAAGATAATATCAGGATACTATAAAGAACTATAATCCAACAAATTTGAAAATCTAGAAGAAATGGACAGACTTCTAGAAACATATTACTCACCCACATTAACACAGACTGAAGTGGAAAATTTGAACAGACCCATAACAAAAGAAGAATTTGAACAGGTCATCAAGAAAATTATCAACAAAAAAAAAACTCCTAGCTTAGGCAGTTTCACTGGATAATTCTACCAAACTGAAGAACTGACACCAATACTACTCAAACTATTCCAGAACACAGAAAAGGATGGCATCTTCCCAAACTCATTTTATGAAGCAAGCATTACCTTGATACTAAAACCAGGAAAAGACACTACTAAAAACAAAAACTACAGACCAATTATCCCTCATGAATATAAATGCAAAAAACTTCCAACAAAATCCTAGCAAATAGTCTCCAACAATCAATCAAAAATAATAATAATACATTATGACCAAGTGGGGTTCATACCAGGTATACAAGGATGGTTCAACATTAGAAAAACAATTAATGTAATCAATTTTACTTTATAGTAATTTTCTTTTTTTTACTTGAGATCCTGCATCTGGACTTGAGCCAGTGGTCTGTTATATTGCCTACCAATCTTTGGATTGTTGCCTTCACAGCCTGTGAGACAACAAGCTGCCATTTTACCTGTTGATCTTGGATTTGTCATTCTCTCAAGCCAGCAGGATCCAGGAAAGGGGCTCAGGATCCAGGTAGTGGGCGGGAGGCAGGCAGGCTTCAGCCCCCAGAGCCAGGAAAGGGAGGGGCAGAGCACTGGGGACCACAAAGGCCACAGGACCAGGAAAGGGGCTCAGGATCCAGGTAGTGGGCGGGAGGCAGGCAGGACCCAGGACGAGAGCCAGGAAAGGGAGGGGGAGAGCACCGGGGACCACAAAAGCTGCAGGATCCAGGTAGGAATTAGGTAAGGGGAGGGCGGAGAGGTTTCCAACAGCTATGGGAGACAAACTTGTCTGTCAGTTTGTTATCCTGTGTGGCTTTCATGCAGTTGAGACGCTGCGCCACCAGTGTTTCAAACACCAGCAGGGTTGCACATGATGCACAGGTTTCAATGCAACTTACAGACTGAGATGGACTAGAGAGAAGGAAGAGGACACCCACTTCTCAAAAACTGGGAAAACCTTATGGATAGCAGGGAAACACTGTCTGATACATTACTGGGCAACTTTATGACTAGCTTCGAAAAACTGTCCAACACAGTGCAGGAACACCAGCCCCTTGGGTCAGAAGGTACTCAAAATAGGACTGAGAAAGAGCTGCCTCATCAGAGTAGAACCAACCTTAATGATATGGATAAAGTACATCTTTTGGGACCTCCAGGTGCTGACACGGCATGACACAAATGGAGGAGAACCAGCTGCAAACATCCATTAATAATTGGAAGATGGAATGTACGAAGTATGAATCTAGGAAAATTGGAAGTTGTCAAAAATGAAATGGAACACATAAAAATTGATATCCTAGGCATTAGTGAGCTAAAATGGACCACTCTGGGGCCATTTTAAATCAGACAACCATTTAATCTCTTATGCCGGGAATGACAATTTGAAGAGGAATGGCATGGCATTCATCAACACAAACGATGTTTCACGATCTGTCCTAAAGTACAATGCTGTCAGTGATAGGATAATATCCATCCATACACCTACAACGAAGACCTGTTAATACTAGGATTATTCAAATGTATGCACCAACTAACAAAGCCAAAGATGAGGAAACTGAAGATTTTTATCAACTTCTGCAGTCTAAAACTGACCAAATGTGCAAACAGGATGTGTTAATTATCACTGGTGACTGCAATGAAAAAGTTGGAAACAAAGAAGAATCACTGGTACTTCAAAAATATGGCCTTGGTGATAGAAATAATGCTGGAGATTGCATGATAGAATTTTGCAAGACCAACGACTTATTCACTGCAAATACCTTTTTTCAACAACACAAATGGTGGCTATACATGTGGACTTCGACAGATGGAGTGCACAGGAATCAGATCGACTACATCTGTGGCAAGAGGTGATGGAAAAGCACAATATCTTCAGCCCAAACCAGGCCCAGCTCAGAACCACGTGATGTTTTGTTCTGCTGTGCATAGGGTCGCTATGAGTCGGAGATGACTCGATGGCACCTAACAACAATAACAAAAATAAAATAAAGAAAAAGAATTAAATGATCATATCAATTGATGCAGAAAAGGCATTTGATAAAATCTAACATGCATTCCTGATAAACAATCTCAGCAAAATAGGATCAGAAGGGAAATTCCTCAACATAATACAGGGCATGTATCCAAACCAACAGCCAACATCGTTCTCAATGGAGAGTGACTCAAACCATTCCCCTTGCAAACAGGAACCACACAAGGATGCCCTCTTCTATTCAACATTATACCGGAAGTCCTAGCCAGGGCAATGAGGCACAAAAGGGAAATCAAAGGCATCCAAATTGGTAAGGAAGAAGTAAAACTATCCCTATTTGCTCAGGGTATGATCCTATACATAGAAAGCCCAAGAGATTCAGGAAAGAAAGCTACTGGAACCAATTGAGAGACTTAGCATCATGGCAGGATTCAAGATCAACATCCAAAAATCAGCTGGATTCCACTACACCAGCAAAGAGATTGCTGAAAAAGAAAAAAGGAAATCAATACCATTTATAGTAGCTACCAAGAAAATAAAATACTTGGGAATAAATCTTACCAAGGACACTCTCATACACTGTTGGTGGGACTGTAAAATAAAACCACCATTGTGGGAATTAAATTGGTGATTCCTTAAAAAGTTGGAATTAGAAATACCATTTGATCCAGCAAACCCATTACTAGTTATATATCCTAAAGAACTGAGAGCCAGGACAAGAAAAGATATATGTACACTATTCACAATAGCAAAGAGATGGAAACAACCTAAGTGCCCATCAATGAGGAATAGATAAGCAAACTGTGGTATATACATACAATGGAATACTATGCAACCCTAAAGAATAATGTAGAATCTGCAAAACATTGCATAACATGGATGAAGCTGGAGGACATTATGCTGTGTGAAGTAAGTCAATCACAGAAAGACTAATACTGTTATCAGTCCGCTTTATAAAAAGTCAAGGAAAAGTTTATACATAGAAGGGAATTTTCTTTGTTGGTTGGGGATGGGGGTAGAGGCAGAATTCCTAGATAGGTTGAAAAACAATAAACAAGATTATTCACAGTTACCAGGGATACGGGGGAGTGGGGAAAGGGCAAGTTTTTGTTTGCAGGGCACTGAGTTTATGTTAATGGTGGTGGAATATTTTGGAAAAGGACAGCAATAAAGGTGCCAAAATGAAAAATGTCATCAGTGTCCCTGAGCTGTAAATGTAGAAGTTGTTATGTTGGCTAATGTCTTGTTGTGTATGTTTTCACCACAATGAAAGTAGAAAAAGAGAGAAATCAGATGTCCTGTTGTCCTGGGCAAATGTGCTGCAAAAGATCTCTTGAAAGTGTTAAGAAGCAAAGATGTCATTTTGAAGACGAAGGAGCACCTAACCCCAGCCAAGGCATTTTCAGTCACCTATATGCACGTGAAAGTTGGACACCAGATAAAGAAGGAAGGAAGTAGAACTGATGCCTTTGAATTCTGTTTGTGAAAAATACTGAAAATACCAGACTGCTAGAAGAACGAACAAATCTGTCCTGGAGGAAGTGCAGCAAGAATGCTCCTTGGAAGTGAGAATGGCCAGACTTCATCTCACCTACTTTGGTCATGCTGTCAAAACGGACCATTTTCTGAAGAAGGGTATCATGCTTGGTAAAGTAGAGGGTCAGCAAACGGGGAGAGCGTGAATGAGATGGACTGACACGGTGCCTGCAAGGATGAGCTCAAGCATAGCAAGGATTGTTGAGGGTGGCGCAGGACCAGTGTTTCACTCTGTTGCGCAAAGACAGGGTCGCTATGCATCAGAGCCAACTCAGTGGCACCTAACAACAACAGCAACAGCAACAGCCTTTCCGTTCCTAGGCCTACAGTGTGCTTGCTATTCTGGCTGTTCATCCTCAATTACGTGGATGATGTAGAGCCTGCTGGGTAGGAGGGAGCAAAGACAAGAGGAAACACCCTGTTCCATCCAGCCAACCTGGAGCTCCTTCTCCTGGCGAAGCCCCGTCTCTCAGGAGAGATCCCTTCCCTCCAGGCCCGTACATCTGGCTCTTTCATTTATTACCAGATTTATGTAATATTAATACACAGCCTCCTTCACACAAGCAAAGCAAGCAGCACTGAAGAAAACAGAACTATCCAGATGCACAGGGACCATCACTTCCTTGGGTGTGGGCAGTAAGTAAATGAATATGCCCACTTCCCCCGCTGGCACAAGTAGTGAAGCACCTGACTGTCAGACAGAAGGCTGGTGGAAAGCCACACAGAGGTTCCTGGGAAGACAGGCCTGGTGATCTCCTCTGACAGGTCACAGCCTTGCAAACCCTACAGAGCAGTTCTGTTCTGCACAGATGGGGTCTCTATGAGTCAGAACTCACCCCACAGCAAATACCAACAACGATGACACAATGTCATGAGGTGGTCAAACCAATCCAAGCACTGCTGTGGAGTCAGACCCAACTCCCAGCAACCCCTCCTTGGTTTTCTGAGGCGGTATCACTCCAGAAGTAGATTGCCCAACCTTCCTTCCGAGGAGTGGCTGGTGGGTTTGAACCGCCAGCCTTCTGGTTAGCAGTCAAATGCCTTAGGCTCTATGCCAACAGAAATCCCACAAGGTGGCCAGTTCTATGAAAAGTGCAGCCCAAGCAGGAGATAAGCCGTAACACCAGTGTATTTGTTGTTGGTGAGTCAGTGCAGGGAAAAGGAAAACAATCATTATAGAAACACTAGCCAGAGAAACCTGCCTGGTAAGGGAAAAAATGGCCCTTCCACCTCTGAAAACTCGGAAGCGCTCCGTGATGATTCTGCAAACAAACACTCAGACAGGTTTCAGATGCTTGTCACTTCCCCACCTCCCCACATGCAGGCTCAGGAGTCAGAGAGCACCACTGACCTGGGGTGGGAAAGGCAAGACACACTGCATAGTCCCCAGATGGAAAGGTCGCCAGCAAGGGGTAAACGAGTAGTCTGGGCACTGGAGAGTAAAACAGCATGGAAACTATCAAGAACCAAAAAGGAAACAAATGACAGTAATGAGCCAAGACACAGAAATGAAGACTGTCAGGTAAAGAGCCTGGAAGTCATCCCTCCCTTCCTGAGAAAAAAGCTGAACATCCTCAACTCAGAGTACTGAGGTCACAGGGGAATGACTGGCCCGAATACTGGAGGGCCACACAGGCAGATACAGAGAATCTGTCCAGGAGCTCAGAGACAGCCACCCCCTTGAGTCTCCTCTCCAGACACAAGACTTAAAGTGTAACCAAGGGACAGCTGGAGGCCTGGTGCTCACAAGCTTCAGGGTTAAATATGTCAGGGGCCCGGCTCAGGGCCCCGCTCAGGGTTTTTGTGACTTTTACCTCCAGGAACCCTACCAGGTCCTGAGTGTAAAGATCAGAGAAAATTCCATGTGCTGCCAGCAGGGGGCAGAGGAAAAGCAGCCATTTTGAAACACACCCCGTGCATTCTGTTCTCCTTCACAAGGCCTGTGCTCACAGAAACTGTTTCACCCGAGTCTAACAGAGTTGGAGCAGTGCAATGGCCAACCTCACCCCATCTAGGCTTCCAGTCCCACCACAGTGGGGAAGGGGAGAAGTGTCCATGCCTGGGTGAAGTTACTGCCTAGGGGTACAGGTTCACTCAACAACTCGGACCTGACTATTAGATTCTGAGTATGGACAGTGCTGAAAGCGCAAGTAGCAGGACTAATTGGGCTATTTACTCTGCTGATGCCATGGTTAAGGTATGGACCAAAAGGTCAGAGATTTGAATCCAGTATCCCCTTAATGGGAGAAAGATGAGGTGGGCAGGTTGGATAAAGATTGACAGCCTTGGAAACCCTACAGGGCAGTTCTAACCTGTCCTCAGGGGTGCTGTGAGTCAGATTTGACTAGACAGCAGTAGGTTTTTTGGGTTTTTCATTAAAAAGAAAGATTTGAGCTAGCGAAGAAATTACCCAAGAGTCAGCTAAGATGAGACAGTTAAAGGAGGAGGAAACAGGGAGCATAGGCCAACAGGTGTATGTTTTGTTATTGTTGTTGTTAGGTGCCATCGAGTAGGCTCTGATTCATACTAATCCTATGTACAACAGAACGAAACACTGCCTGGTCCTTCCCTCACAATCCTTGCTACATCTGGGCCCACTGTTGCAGTCACCGTGTCAGTTAATGTTGTTGAGGGCCTTCCACTTTTTTGCTGACCCTCTATTTTACCACTTTTCCAGAGGTGCAAGCCGGATTCAGAACAGGATGTGAAACAAGGGATATCATTGCTGATGTCAGATAGATCTTGGCTCAAAGCAAAGAATTCCAGAAAGATGTTTGTTTACTTGTGTTTTATTGACTACACAAAAGCATTTGATTGTGTGGATCATAACAAATTGTGGATAACATTAAGAAGAGTGGGAATTCCAGAACACTTAATTGTACTCATGAGGAACCTGTTCATAGACCAGGAGGCTGTTATTCGAACAGAACAAGGGGACACTGCATGGTTTAGAGTGAATAAGGGAGCGTGTCAGGGTTCTGTCCTTTCACCATACTTACTCAATCTATATGCTAAGCAAATGATCTGAAGCTGGACTATATGAAGAAGAACATGGCATCAGGATTGGAGGAAGAATCATTAACAACTTGAGATACGCTGATGACACAATTTTGCTTGCTGAAAGTGAGAAGGACTTGAAGCACTTACTGATAAAGGTTGAAGACTACAGTCTGTAGTATGGATTACAATTCAATATGAAGAAAACAAAAATCCTCACAACTGAACATATAAGCAGCAACACGATAAACAGAGAAAAGACTGACGCTGTCAAAGATTTCACATTGCTTGGTTCTACATCTATTTCTGGAAATTTAGTATTAATCTTCTGGATTTCTATCTGTAGATTTAGAATCATTTCTAATTTTTCATTTATTTTCTCATTTTGTCCTTGTATTTTCTTCCAAAGCTCTTCTAAGGTTTTTTCTGTGTTTTCTTTGGTCTGTCTCTCAATCCTTTGAAGATACCTAAAGATAATTCTTTTGAACTCCTTATCAGAGAATTCTAATGCTGCTTCTTCCCCAGGGATGTGTTCTGGGTCTGTAACCTGCTCCCCTGTATCTACCACTTTACCCTGCTTCTTTGTGTTGACTGTGATGGTCTGTTGTTTCCGAGGCATTGTGGCATTGCTGTATTTAGATCTCTGTTAACTGTTTGTGAAGAGCAGCCAAGAGTGATTCAGGCTCTCCTTGGTGTTTTTTTATTGTTGGCCCATTGGTGGAGACAGAGGTAGTGGCTCTCACTCAGTAAGGAAAGTTGCAGGAGGTGTGGGTGTAGTTGTGTCTTATGGTGACTGTTCCTGTCTTCTACTCAGTTAGACAAAAATTACAATTGAATAACCATCAAAAAACTAAAAGCCCATGGACGAAAAATACACCATGTAATCACACAGGAACAGTAACAAAAAAAGATAAAGGGGAAAAGAAGAAGAAAAAACAAGAAAACCTGTAATATCTAGGGATAGGGCACTAAGAAAAAAAAAGGTAAGGAAGGAGAACAATGAAGGAAAAAAAAAATGGGAAAAATGCAAAAAGGAAAACAAAGAACGGGTTAACCATGAGATAAAAGGGGAAAAAAAATTTTTTTCAACCAGGAACAGGGAAAAGAAAAAATGCTGAAAACTACGACCTGGGAGGGGAAGAATAATAGTAAACATGACAAAA
>NW_006922341.1:131906-143461 GCF_000298275.1 Orycteropus afer afer
TCTTTTGACTCTTTTGGAGAAGTCTTTGGAAGCACATAAACATTTAATTTTTAGAAGGTCCCAATCATCTCGTTTCTCTTCTGCTGTTTGTGCATTTTGAGTTATGCATCATAGTCTATTTATGCCATATATTAGGGCCCTTAAATTTGGTCCTAGATTTTCCTTGAGGAACTGTATAGTTTCAGGTTTCACATTTAAGTCTTTGATCCATCTGGAGTTCATTTTTGTGTATGGTGTGAGGTACAGATCTTGTTTCATTTTTCTGCAAATGGATCTCCTGTTCAGTTCTTTTATCTTGTTATTTCTTCCATCTGCTTTAGCTACTCTTTGTTCAAGGGCAAGTTTCAGAGTCTCTTCTGACCTCCATATTGGTCTTTTCTTCCTTTCCTATGTTTTTAATGACCTTTTGCTTTTTTCATGGATGATATTCTTGATGTCATCCCACAATTCCTGTGGTTTTCGGTCAATGTTATTCATTGCATCTAATCTATTCTTTAGAGAGTCACTCACTAACTTCAGGAGGGATATAATCAAGGTCATATTTTGGCTCTTGTGGACTTGCCTTAATTGTCTTCAACTTCAACTTGAACTTGTATGAGCAGTTGATGGTTCTACAATCAGATCCTGGCCTTGTTTTGGCTGAAGATATTGAGCTTGTCTATCGCCTCTTGACACAGATGTAGTCGATCTGATTCCTGGGTATTCCATCTGGTGAAGTCCACGTGTATAGCTGCCATTTGTGTTGTTGAAAAAGGTATTTGTGATGAATAAGTCATTGGTCTTGCAAAATTCTATCATGTAATCACCAGCATTATTTCTGTCACCAAGGCCGTACGTTCCATCAACTGATAACTTCTTTGTTCCCAACTTTTTATTCCCGTCACCAGTGATAATCAGCACATCTTGATTAAGTGTTCGGTCAATTTCACATCAAAGAAGTTGGTAAAAAATCTTCAATTTCCTCATCTTTGGCTTTGGTGGTTGGTGCATAAATTTGAATAATAGTAGTATTAACTGGTCTTCCTCATATAGGTGTATGGATTAGGCAATCTACTTGTAGAAATACCACCTTGAAACCCAAGGAGGGGTCACTATGAGTTGGATCCTACTCAATAGCAGTGAGTTTGGTGGGATTTTTTGGTTTTTGTTTTTTGACAGCATTGTATTTCAGGATAGATCTTGATACATTCTTTGTGATGATGAATGCCACGCCATTCTTCTTAAATTTGTCATTCCCAGTGTTCCAGCTACCCAGTGCCGATCTGACAAGAATGTACCACAAATTGAATGGCCTTAACAAGCAAGAGTTTAGTCTCTTACAGTTTGGAGGCTTTAAGTCCGAGTTCAAAGTGCCATTCTCTAGGGGCTGTCGGAAAGCCACTCAACCCTGGGATGGAGCTCTCCCTCCTGCTCCCAGCCAACTGGAGCTAGAGACGTTTCTTCACTCAGGCAGCTTCTGGCTGCTGAAGCTGACAAACCCAAGGTTGACAAGTAAAAAGGCACAGTCCAAATGTTACCAAACCACACTGCAGGCCATTAATTTGAGTCCATTGTAAGTCACAAGGTCAGCGGAGCATGGCAGGTTGCTGAACAACAAAACAGCTACATGCAGGGTCCAAGAGTATCATAAGCTAGAGACTATCCCCAAGGCTTCTGCTTATATCATATATACAGGAAGAAGACCACATCCCTAAGGCAGCTACTCAGGTGCTTGTGGTAGATCCCACCACAGAGCTGACTGTCAGTCTCATCATGGGGAATAACTACCACCAGCTGCCCCGCCACTCAAGCAGGCCCAGCCAGGTTGACATACAAATTTAACTACCACAATTCCAACCCTTGTCAACTTGGCATCTGTACAGATCTTCATTGAGTGGCATCGGTACATATCTCTCTCACTAGGTGGCTCCAGTCCCCTAGTTCATCTAAGTGGCGACCTCACCCCCTTGGCCTGGTGGCCCGTTCCTCTCCCTCTTGGGCATGGCAGCCCTGCCCCATCTCTCTTGGGCAGCAGCTATGGCTCCATCCCACTGGCTCACATGAACGAGCAGCCCCACACTCCAGAACCAAGTTGATAAAGGTCTGGCTCTTTGAAACCTAGGGGGCAATGATGGTTCCACCCCCAAGGGCCATGGTCCAACCCTTTCAGGCTGAGGCAGCTCTGCTTCCCATTTCCTTAGTCTTTCTGCTTCTGCCAATTAATGCCAAAGGCAACCCACTCCACAGGAAATTTTCCTGCTCCAAAGCACTCAGGTTTCTTGTTCTGTGGGCCAGTCAACCTGCTACTCCATTTTGTGCTAGTCTCTTCTACCAATTAACGCCCAAAGGCAACCCACTCCACCAGGAAGCCACCTACCCAATGGCACTGGGCTTTCTCCTCCGTGGGCTGGTAAGTCTGTTGCTCTTTAATGCCGGTCTCTAGGCTCTGCTACTGCCATCTCTCATGCTGGTCTCTTGGCTCTGCTCCTGCTGTCTCTCATGGAAGTCTCTTGGCTCTGCTCCTGCTATCTCTCATGCCGGGGTCTCTCTCCCAGGGTCTCGGGTCAAGGATGCACTCCATTCCTGTTTCCACATTTTAGGTATCTATCAGAGCAGCACCCCACTCTCTCGGTACCATATTCTGGTCTGGATACCTAGTACCACTCTGACAGGACCACAAATGGGATGGCCTTAACAAACAGGAGTTTATTCTCTCACAGTTTAGAGGCTTTAAGTTCAAGTTCAAAGTGCCAGGCTCTAGGGGCTGGGTGAAAGCCCCTCAGCCATGGGGTCCAGCTCTGCCTCCTGCTCCCGGCCCACTGGAGCTACAGGCGTTTCTTCACTTCAACAGCTGCTGGCTGCTGAGGCTGACAAATCCAAGGTTGAAAAGTGAAAAGGCACAGTCCCAATATTACCAAACCACACGGCAGGTCATTAATTTAAGTCCATTGTTAAGTCCCAAGGTCAGCAGAGTATGGCAGGCTGCTAAACAACCACAGGGCTACATGCCATAAGCTAGATACCATTCCCCAAGTCTTCTCCTTATGTACAGGAAGCACACCACATCCCAAGGTCTCAGCTGCTCACCACAGACTCCATCATGGTGAATACTACCACCAGCTGCCCAGCCACTCAACCAGGCCCAGTCAAGTTGACATACAAATTTAATTACTACACCCAGCATAATAGGACCATATGGTTGTCTAATTCAAAATGGCCAAACCATTCCATTTCAGCTCACGAATGCCTAAGTTGTTGTTGTTGTTAGGTGCCATCGAGTCATTTCCGACTCATAGCGACCCAATGCACAGCAGAACAAAACACTGCCCAATCCCGTGCCAGCTACACAATCCCTGCTATACCTGAGCCCATCACTGCAGCCACCGTGTCAATCCATCTCATTGAAGGCCTTCCCCTCTTTCGTCGACCATCCACCCTACGAAGTATGACATCCTTCTCCAGGGAATGGTCCTTTCTGACAACATGACCAAAGTAGGTGAGACAAAGTCTGGCCATTCTCACTTCCAAGGAGCATTTCAGCTGCACTTCCTCCAGGACAGATCTGTTAGTTCTTTTAGCACTCCATTGTACTTTCAGCATTCTTTGCCAGCACTGCAACTCAAAATCATCAACTGTTCTTCAGTCTTCCTTATTCATTGTCCAGCTCTCACATGCATACGAGGCGACTGAAAATATCATGGCTTGTGTCAGGTGCACCTTAGTCCTCAAGGAGACATCCTTCCTCCTCAGCACTTGAAACAGTTCCTTCACGGTTGACCTTCTCATTACTACACATCATTTAATATCCTAACTGCGGCTTCCATTGGCATCGATTGTAGAACCAAGCAACGTGAATTCTTTGACAACCTCAATCTTTTCTCCATTTATTGCGATGCTGCTTATTGGTCCAGTTGTGAGGATTTTTGTTTTCTTTATATTGAGATCTAATCCATACTGCAGACTGTATTCTTCAACCTTCATCAGTAAGTGCCTCAAGTCATCTTCACTTTCAGCAAGCAAAGTTGTATCGTCTGTGTATCTCAGGTTGTTAATGATTCTTCCTCCAATCCTGATGCCACGTTTTCCTTCATATAGTCCAGCTTCTCAGATTATTTGCTCAGCATATAGATTGAGTAAGTATGGGGAAAGGATACAACCCTGACACACTCCCTTCCTGATTTTAAACCACGTAGTGTCCCCTTGTTCCGTTCGAACGACAGCCTCCTGGGTCAAGGGACAGGTTCCTCATGAGTACAATCAAGCGTTCAGGAATTCCCATTCTTCTCAATGTTATCCATAATTTGTCATGATCCACACAATCAAATGCCTTTGCATAGTCAATAAAACACAAGTAAACATCTTTCTGGTATTCTTTGCCTTGAGCCAAGATCCATCTGACAACAGCTATGATAGCCCTTGTTCCATGTCCTCTTCTGAATCCAGCTTGCACTTCTGGAGGTTCTCTGTCAATATACTGCTGCAAACATTTTTGAATTATCTTCAGTAAGATCTTACCTGCGTGCAATATTAATGATATTGTTCTATAATTTCCACATTCTGTGGGATCACCTTTCTTTGGAATGGGTACAAATATGGATCTCTCCCAATCAGTTGGCCAGGTAGCTATCTTCCAAAACTCTTGGCATAACTGAGTGAGTGCCCCCAATGGGGCATCCGTTTGTTGAAATATCTCGGTGGGTATTCCGTCAATTCCCAGAGCCTTGTTCTTTGCCAATTCTTTCACTGCAGCTTCAACTTCCTCCTTCAGTACCATTGGTTCCAGACCATATGCCACTTCCTGAAATGGATGAAGATCAACCAGTTGTTTTTGGTACAGTGACTCTGTGTACTCCTGCCATGTTCTCTTGATGTTTCCTGCATCATTCAATATTTTGCCCATAGAATCTCTCAATATTGCAACTCGAGGCTTAAATTTTTTCTTCCATTCTTTTAGCTTGAGAAATGCCGAGCGTTTTCTTCCCTTTTGGTTTTCAGACTCCAGGTCTTTTCACAGTTCATTATAATAATTGGCTTTGTCTGCTTGAGCTGCTCTTTGAAATCTTCTGTTCAGTTCTTTAATCTTGTCATTTCTTCCATTTGCTTTAACTACTCTCTGTTCAAGGGCAAGTGTCAGAGTCTCTTCTGTCATCCATTTTGGTTTTCTCTTCTTTTCTCGTCTTTTTAGTGATCTCTTGCTTTCTTCATGGATAATGTTCTTGATATCCTCCCAAAATTCTTCTGGTTTTTGGTCGTTGATGTTCAATGCATCAAATCTATTCTTTAGATGATCTCTAAATTCAGGAGGGATATATTCAAGAGCATATTTTGGCTCTCTTGGACTTGTTTTAATTGTCTTTAACTTCAAATTAAACTTGCATATGAGCAGTTGATGGTCTGTTCCACAATCAGCTCCTGGCCTGGTTTTGGCTGGAAGATATTTAGCTTTTCCACTGTCTCTTGCCACAGATGTAGTCGATCTGATTCCTGTGTGTTCCATCTGGTGAAGTCCACGTGTAGCCACCATTTGTGTTGTTGAAAAAAGATGTTTGCACTGAATAAGTCATTGGTCTTGCAAAATTCTACCATGCGAGTTCCAGCATTATTTCTGTCGCCAAGGCATAATTTTCCAACTACCAGTGATTCCTCTTTGTTTCTAACTTTTGCACTCCAGTCACCAGTGATACTTAACACATCCTGATTTTATGTTCGGTCAATTTCAGACCGCAGAAGCTGATAAAAATCTTCAATTTCCTCATCTTTAGCTTTGGTGGTTGTAGCATAAATTTGAATAATAGTCGTATTAACAGGTCTTCCTTGTAGGCGTATGGATATTATCCTATCACTGACAGCACTGTACTTCAGGACAGGTCTTGAAACATCCTTTGTGAATGTGAATGCCACGCCATTCCTCTTCAAACTGTCATTCCCAGCATAGTAGATCACATGGTTGTCTGATTCCAAATGGCCAAAACCAGTCCATTTCAGCTCACTAATGCTGAGGATATTAATCTTTATGCATTCCATTTCATTTCTGACAACTTCCAATTTTCCTAGATTCATACTTCATACATTCCATGTTTCAATGATTAATGGATGTCTGCAGTGGTTTCTCTTCAATTTGAGTGGTGCCACATCCACAAATGGAGGTCTCAAAAGCTTTACCTTATTCATAGGACTAAAAGCTTCAATTTCCTCTTTTTTGGCTTTGGTGGCTGATGTATAAATTGGAATAATAGTAGTAGTAAGTGGTTTTTCTTGTCAGCATTTGGGTATTACCCTATCATTGACAACACTGTACTTCAGGATAGATCTTGATACATTCTTTGGGATGACGAATGCCACGCCATTCTTCTTCAATTTGTCATTCCCAGCATAGTAGATCATATGATCGTCTGCTTCAAAATGGCCCAAACCAGTCCATTTCAGCTCACTAATACCTAGGGTATCAATCTTTATGTGTTCCATTTCATTTTTGACAACTTGCAATTTTCCTACATTCACACTTCATACATTCCATATTCCAATTATTAATGGATGTTTACAGTTGTTTTTTCTCATCTTGAGACACACCACATCAGCAAATGGAGTTTCTGAAAGCTTTACTCCATCCACATCATTAGGGTTGGCTCTACCCTGAGGAGACAATTCTTCTCCAGTCATATTTTGAGTGTCTTCTGATCTGAGGGGCTCATCTTCGGCACTATATCAGACAATGTTTCAGGGCTATTCATAAAGTTTTTCCGCAATACATTAGACAGTGTTTCACTGCTATTCATATGGTTTTCACTGGCCAATTCTTTGAGAAGGGGATGGCCTCTTCCTTCTTCCAAGTCTGTCTCAGTCTGAAACCTGTGCAGCATGGGTAACCCTGATGGCATGTGAAACACTGGGGGCATAGCCTCCAGCCTCACAGCAACACTTAAGCTACCACAGTACAACAAACTGACAGACAAGTTTGTCTCCCTTAGCTGTTCTAAACTGTCCACTCATTTCCTGGTCTCACACTCCCTGCTCTCTTATCTGGCCTAGGCAAACACCCACCTTCTGCTGCTCCTGGGCTGGCTTACTGCCGCCTTGCCCTTGGAGTGCCTTCATGCATGCAAACACTTGCCTTCCACTGCTCCTGGGCTGGCTTACTGCCACCTTACTCTCAGGGCACATCCAGGCACACAAACATCTGCCTTCTGCTGCTCCCAAGCTGGCATTGTTATGTATTTTCCAGTTATAACACTGAAGGATTCTACGGGTACAACACCAAATGATGCAGAAAGCATCACAAAAAGATAGAAGGAATACAGAGCCACTGTACCAAAAATAACTGGTCAATAATCAATCATTTTAAAAGGCAGCACACAATCAAGAACTGATGGTAATGAAGGAAGAAGTCCAAGCTGCACTGACATTGACAAAAAATAAGGATCCAGGAACTGACAGAATTCCAACTGAGATGTTTCAACAAACAAATGCAATGCTGGAAGCACTCACTTGTCTGTACCAACAAATTTGGAAGACACCTAATTAGACAACCACTGGAAGAGATCCATACTCATGGCCCATTCCAAAGAAAGGTGATACAACAGAACAGGGAAAGCATCAAACAACATCATGAATATCATACACAAGAAAAGTCTAGCCAAAGATCATTCAGCAACAGTTGTAGCAATACACCAATATGAACCATCAGAAACTCAAGCTGAATGAAGAAGGGCAGGCAGAATGAGGATCATCATTGCTGATGTCAGATGTTCCTTGCTAAAAGCAAAGAGAAAAAGAAAAATGTTTACCTGTGTCTTATTGAGTATGCAAGGGCATTTAACTGCATGGATGATAACAAATTTTGGATAACATAATGGGAAGAATGGGAATTCAAGAACACTTAATTGTGCTCGTGCAGAACCTGTACATAGCTCAAGCGGCAACAGTTCAAACAGAACAAAGAAATAACGCATGGCTTAAAATCAGGATGGTGGGCTTCAGGGTTGTATCCTTTCACCACATTTATGCAATCTGTACACTGAGCAAATAATCTGAGAAACTGGACTATATGTAAAGAACACAGTATCAGATTGGAGGAAGACTCATTAACCACCTGTGATATACAGATGATGCAATCTTGCTTGCTGAAAACGAAGAGGACTTGTACTTACTGATGAAGATCAAAGAGGACAGCCTTCAGTACAGATTACGCCTCAATATGAAGGAAAAAAAATTCTCACAACTGGATAAATAACCAACATTATGATAAACAGAGAAAGGACTGAAGACGTCAGGGATTTCGTTGTACTTAAATCCACACTCAACACCCATGGAAGTACCAGGCAAGAAATCAAATGATGTTTTGCACTGGGTAAATCTGTTACAAAAGACCTCTTTAAAGTATTAAAAAGCAGAGATGTCACAATGAGGTTAGGTGTGCCTGACCCAGGCCATGGTATTTTCAATTGCCTCATATGCATGTGAAAGCAAGAAAACAAATAAGGAAGATCAAATACTAATTGATGTTTTTGAATTATGGTGTTGGCAAAGAATGTTGAATGTACCTTGTAATTCCAGGAGAATGAACAAATCTGTCTTGGTTTGAAGAACAGCCAGAATGCTCATTAGAAGCAAAGATGGTGAGACTTCATCCCACGTACTATGGCTGGATTATGAGGGGGGCCAGTCACTGGAGAAGGACATCATGCCTGGTAAAGTAGACAGACAGCAAAAATGAGCAAGACCATCAAAGAGATGGACTGACACAGTGTCTTCAGCAAAGGGCTCAAACAGCAATGATGTCAGGATGGCACAGGACTGGGCAGTGTTTCACTCTGTAATGCACAGGGTTGCTCTTACTTGGAACTGACTCAACAGAAGCTAATGACAACAAATATGCTGTTATAATAACTTCAGGAAAACTTGTTAATTAAAAATCAAGTATAAATTCCAACCTATGTTTTGTGTAACAGAGTAAGAGAAATAACATGTTTCATGTTTCAATTTTAACATCAGTTAAAATAGGGATTCCTCTGGGTTTGAGAAGTTCATATCCATTAAATTGAAAAGTTCTCAGTAAAAACACAAACTGATCTAGAAACTTTGTTCCAAAGGAAACTGTAAACCCAAGAAGTTAATACACCATGTCATAAGTTGACCCTGTCTGGCAAAAAAGAACACTTATTTAGATTCCTATTCAACTGGAGAGCAGTTGAAAATTACAGGGACTTAATCTCAACTCTAGGCACAGATGGGTGGGAGGACAAAGACTTAGACTGAGGAGTCAGGCTCTCACACTCCTGAAAGCCTCAACGAAAACCCATCCCCCCAAAAGGATCGATCTGGAGACCCCACCCATGCTTCAGCTGGACTCACTGTCCCCTGCCTCATTTCACTGGTAAATTCATGACAGGACCCCATGAACAGTCAGGGCCTTCTGCTCCTCTCTCTCCTGTTAGAGCAGCACTAGAGATCCAAGACAAACCCCAATAAAAGAAAACTACAGACCGATATCCTTTATGTCCTTTATGAACTTAGGATGCAAAAATTCTCAACAAAATACTAAAAAAAGTGAATCCAATAGCATATTAAAGGGATCATACACCATGAGAAAGTGGGATTTATTCCAGGATTGGTTCCAACATCAGAAAATTAAGAAATGTAATACTACACACTAATGAAACAAACAACAAAAAAAAATACCACTATTATCTCAATCAATACAAAAAAGGCATTTGACAACATCCAACACCCTTTCATGATAGGACACTCAAACAACTAGACACAGAATGGAAATTCCTCACTATATTAAAAGATATTTATGAAAAACCCACAGCTAACACCATACTCAATGAAGAAGGACTGAAATTATTCCCCCAAGAACAGGACAGACCAGCATTTTTGCTCCCACCACTGCTAGTTGATAGTGTAGGGGAAGTTCTAGCCAGAGCAATTACATAAGAAAAAGAGATAAAAGTATGCAACAGGAAAGGAAGAAGTCAATCAATATTCAATATTCACAGATGATATGATCCTATATAAAAAAGATTCCAAAGAATCCACAAGTACTAGAACTAATAAATGAATTTATGAAAGTTGTAGAACAGAGTTCAACACAAAAAACTGAGTTGTGATTCTGTAAACTTGCAATGAACAACTTGGAAAGAAATTTAAGAAAACCTTTTCATTTACAATTATACATACCTAAGAAGTGGGGGGAGGGAGGGCCTAGGATCAATTTAACCAGGGAGATGAAAGACTTGTACACTGAAAACTAGAAACCATTATGGGAAGGAATTAAAACAACCTAAATATATGTATGTCACCTCAGAAGAAAGGCCTCATGCTCTCCTTCCTTGTCCCAGCTACTGAAAGCCCAAGAGACCACAGTTCTATTCTTAAACACACGTTATTTTAAGTGTCAATAAATGGGAAGACTTTCTGTGTTCATGGATTGGAAGACTTAAGAGGGTTAAGGTATCAACAGTACCCAAAGTCATCTATTAATTCATTGTTATCTCTAAAAACATTCCAACAGTAATTTTGGAGAAATGGAAAAGCAAATCATGAAATTCATATGGAATTGTGAGAAGACACAAATCAATCCCAACCAATCTTAAAAAAAGGAACAAAGTAACACAACACACACCTCTATTTAAAATATATAGTGTAAAACTACAGCGATCCAAACATTTTGGCTCTAGCATAAGTAGACATATAGATCAATGGAACAGAATTGAGAGTCCAGAATAAACCCACCCATGTATGGTCAACTGATTTTGCACAAAGGTGAAAAATCCAATTGTGAAAAAGCATTATCTTCAACAAATGGGGCCAAGAATACTGGGTCTCCACAGGCAAAAAGATGAAGTTGGACCCAAATATCACATTATATATGAAAATTAACTCAGAATGGGTTAATGACCACACATAAACTATAAAACTTATGGATAATGCTTCGGCACCTAGTTTTTGACAATAGATTCTTAGATGTGACATCAAAATCATGAGCAAACAAAGATAAACTAGATAAACTGGACTTCATCAAAATTAAAAACTTTTCTGCAGCAAAGACTTTAATCAACCTACAGATCAGAGAAAACACTTAGGAATCATATAGCAGATAAAGGTTCAATATCCAGAATACAAATAAACAACTCAACCAAAAACAGGCAAAGAACCTCAACAGACATTTCTCCAGAGAAGATATACAAATGGCCAATAAGCACATGAGAAGACAGTGAAAGCCATGAGTGCTTGTTAGGTGCCACCGAGTCATCTCCGAGTCATAGCAACCCTATGTACAGAAGAATGAAATACCGCCCAGTAGCAGGCCGGAAGAGCAGGAGAAAGGGGATAAAAGCCAGGAACCCAGACAGAAGAGCAGTCAGCCCCAGGGTTACAAGTGAGGAGAGACAACACAGGGACACCCAGAGTAGCAGGCTGGAAGAGCAGGAGAAAGGGGATAAAATCCAGGAAACCAAAGAGAAGAGCAATCAAGTGAAGGGATTAGGTGAGGACGGGAAACTCAGGGACGCCCAAAGAAGCAGGCCAGAAGAGCAGGAGAAAGGGGATTAAAAGACAGGAAGCCAGACAGAGGA
>NW_006922341.1:171393-184900 GCF_000298275.1 Orycteropus afer afer
TTTGTCATGATCCACACAATCAAATGCCTTTGCATAGTCAATAAAACACAAGTAAACATCTTTCTGGTATTCCCTGCTTTGAGCCAAGATCCATCTAGTAATTCCATTACTAGGAATATATCCTAAAGAAGTAAGAGGCAGCGCACGAACAGGCACATGCTTGCCTATGTTCATCACAGCACAATTCACTATAGCAAGAAGATGGAAACAATGCCCATCAACGGATTAATGGATAACCAAACTATGATACATTCACACAATGGAATACTATGCTACACTGAAGAACAATGAAAGATATGGAAATCATCTCACAACATGGATGAGCCTGGAGAAAATTATGCTGGGTGAAATAAGTCAATTTCAGAAAGACAAATACTGTATGAGCCCATTACTGTAAAAAGACAAAGAAGGGTTTGCTTGAGAAAGGGAACTCACTTTGTAGATTACTGGGGAGGGGAGGGAAGGGGAAAGATTAATTTTGAGCTAGTTGGGGGCCATGTGATGGTGTGGGAAAGGGGAGGGATGGTATAGAAAGAGTCCAGGATCACCATGATAGCATTAGGAATAATGAGAACTCCGAATTGCGCATATAATATATAGATGACAGATGCTAATACCAACCAGTATATCCATAATACTACATTATCATTAACACCAAATACCTGGCTACAGACAAACACATAAACATCTGAGAAGATCAGATGGGTGTCAGTGAACAGGATTATACTCTAGACCAAGGATAGATTCAGTGGAGGCTAATCTTGCACAGATACCAGTGATACAAAATAACTGCAATCCTTACAGAAACAACAGAAGACAGACAGAGTAATCCTTCACAGACAGCCAGACACTGTGGGAAAGAGATCCAATGGATCTAACAACTCAGGACCACAGAATTGGGGGACACCAGACTCAACTGGCACAACAAAATACATAAAAGTCTTGTTCCGCATCCTACATTAGTGAGTAGCGACTGGGGTCTTAAAAGCTTTTAAGTGGCTATCTGAGATGCAGCTAATGGTCTCCTATCATTGGAAGCAAAGAACAGTGCAAAAAAACAAGGGCATTTGGAAGCAATCAGCCCTAGGACACGATGGCCCTCAAGACCAGAACTAGATGGTGCCCAGCTACCAATGCCAACCACTCAGGAAAGGATCAAATCTGGAGATTCTGGATAGAGTGGGAGGAAACATGTGGAACAAAATCCAAAAACTCAATAACGATCTGAATTACTGGTCAGATGTAGTCTGGTGAGCCTCCCAATACTATGGTCCTGGGATACATGCTGGGCCTGGAATAAATCTCATTCCCAGGGGCTGGCTCTCAGCCTAATAGTAAACAAGATGTACATGCAGACTACTCAACCCAGGCTGATGCACCCATATACTCTATGGAAATGCATCCCTTGGAGCAATCAACCGTCGGACACCAGAGGGACAACATTCGCACGGAGGAAATGCAGGACACACAGGAGTGCATAACTATGAGGGGCACAGGGAGGGGGGAGGATTACTGGGCAGAGAGGGGAGGAGACTGGGTTAGGGTTGGGGATGGTAAATAGAGAGTGAAACTAAATGTACATGTAATGTTGAGTGTAAAACCGACTCTTAATATAAAAAAAAAAAAATTAAAAGAATTTACAGTGGTTACACTTATAAATAAATTTTGAGAAGTTCCAAGGGGGGTGGGGGGGGGACAAGAAAGGAAGAACAGACCAAAATGGATGTCAGAAGAGACTTTGAAACTTGCCCTTGAGTGGAGAGTAGCTACAGTATAAATGGAAGAAATGACAAGATAAAGAGTTGAACAGAAGATTTCAAAGAGCAGCTTGAAAAGACAAAGTCAATTATTATAATGACATATGCAAAGACCTGGAGTTAGAAAACCAAAAGGGAAGAACATGCTCGGCATTTCTCAAGCTGAAAGAACTGAGGGAAAAAATTAAGCCTTGAAAGACTGAAAGACTCTGTAAGCAAAATATTGAATGATGCAAGAAGCATCAAAAGAAGATGGAAGGAATACAGAGTCACTGTACCAAAAAGAATTGGTTGATGCTCATCCATTTCAAGTGGTGGCATATGATTAAGAACCAATGGTATTGAAGGAAGAAGTCAAAGCTGCACTGAAGGAAGTGGGGGAAGAAAGGCTCCAGGAATCGATGGAATACCCATCGAGATGGTTCAAGAAACAGGTGTCACACTGGAGGCACTCACTCAGCTGTGCCAGGAGGTTTGGAAGACAACTACTTGGCCAACTGACTGGAAGAGATCCATACTTGTACCCATTCCAAAGAAAGGTGCTCCCACAGAATGGGGAAATTATCGAACAATATCATTAATATCAGCTGCAAGTAAAATCTTACTGAAGATAGCTCAAGAACGGTTGCAGCAGTATATTGACAGAGAATTTCCAGAAATGTAAGCTGGATTCAGAAGAGGACATGGAATGAGGGATATCATTGCTGATGTCAGATGGATCTTAGCTGAAAGCAAAGAATACCAGAAAAATGTTTACTTATGTTTTATTGACTATGCAAAAGAATTTGATTGTGTGGATCATAACAAATTATGGATAACACTGAGAAGAATGGGAATTCCAGAACACTTCATTGTGCTCATGTGGAACCTGTACATAGACCAGGAGGCTGTTGTTCGAACAGAACAAGGGAACACTGCATGGTTTAAAATCATGAAGGGAGTATGCCAGGGTTGTATCCTTTCACCATTCTTATTCAATCTGTATGCTAAGCAAATAATCTGAAAAGCCAGATTATATGAAGAAGAACATGGCATCAGGATTGGAGGAAGACTCATTAACAGCCTGCAATATGCAGATGACACAACTTTGCTTACTGAAAGTGAGGATGACTTTAGGCAATTACTGATGAGGATTAAAGACTACAGTCAGCAATCTGGATTACACCTCAATATGTTGTTGTTATGTGCCATCGAGTTGGACTTGATTCATAGCGACCCCTCCTTGGGTTTCCGAGGCAGTATCATTACAGAAGTAGATTGCCCCATCTTCCTTCCAAGGAGTGGCTGGTGGGTTTGAACCGCCAACCTTCTAGTTAGTAGTCAAGTGCCTTACGCACTATGCTACCGGAACTCCTACACCTCAATATAAAGAAAACAAAAATCCTCACAACTCATCCAATAAACAGCTTCATGATATCTGGAGAAAAGATTGAAGTTGTCAAGGACTTCATATTACTGTGTTCTACAATCAACACCAATGGAAAGAAGAGTCAAGACATCACACAACATATTGCATTGGGCAAATCTGCTGCAAAAGACTTCTTTCAAGTGCTGAAGAGCAAAGATGTCTCCTTGAAGATTAAGGTGTGTCTAACCCAAGCTATGATATTTTCAATCACCTCTTATGCATATGAGAGCTGGACAATGAATAAGGAAGACCAAAGAAGACTTGATACTTTTGAGTTGTGGTGCTGGAGAAGAATACTAAGAATACCATGGACTGCTAAAAGGACTAATAGATCTGTCCTGGAAGAAGTGCAGCTGGAATGCTCCTTGGAAGCAAGAATGGCCAGACTTTGTCTCTCCTACCTGGTCATGTTGTCAGGGGGAAACATTCCTTTTAGGAGGATATCATTCTTGGTAACATGGAGGGTCAACAAAGAAGGGGAAGGCCCTCAACGATGGATCGGCACAAAGGCTACAACAATGGGCTCAGGTATGGCAAAGATTGTGAGGCTGGCACAGGCTGGGCAGTGTTTTGCTCTGCTGTGCATAAGGTCACAATGAGTCAGAGATGACTCAATGGCACCTAACAACAACAACAACAACAGATTCACTCTTTAGAGAGATCAATCATGGGAGATCAGAAGGGCAGTGTATGCACAGGGGGACTGCTAGGGTGGCAGGAGTGCTTGGGAGGTAAGGACACCAGGAAGAGGTAACTATGGGGAGGAAGTGAGCTACATTGTGTGGAATTGCAGTCAATGTCATGAGACAAAATGTGTATGAACTGCTGTATGGAAAATGAATTTGCTCTGTAAACTTTCGCCCAAATTACAATAAAAATAAAACAAAAAACCTCTTCCTTCCCTCCATCCTCAGAGCTGGGTATTTTCTGCACAACCTGTTGTGCAAATGAATTTGTTCCTCCTCAACAGTTTGTGCCATCGACTCCAGAGAGTTCTCCTGGGTAGAAGAGGAACTGGTGCATGGGTTGGCATGGGGAGGGGACTCCAGGGCCTAATGGCTCCTTCAGCTCCCAGGTGGCCAATTGGGCTACTGCACTCCCCAGTGACAGGGACACTGGGCACTGTTTTAGGAGAGCCTTTGTCCGACAGCCCCTTGCCCTCCATTCCCCTCCCCACGGCTTGCCTTTCTTTGGCACTGATCTACTCACACAGCAGTGACTTCCTTCCACCCCACCCAGTGTGTGATCTCTTGCCTTCCCTTCCATCCATTCATGACATTCTTGCCCCCTCTGCTAGCTGGGGAACAGGTCATGCAAAGTGACTTCAGTTTGTTAACCAGTGGTTGGTGTGGGAGGACATGGTTACGGGCACTAGGCTTGTGGTGGTCATTGCATCCCTTATATCTCTGGTATTAATGTTCTTGAGAAATTGGAACAGAAAGTCATACTGAGAAGTTGACTCCACACTGATATAGCTGGTGTATTTCTTATGACAAGTTTAATTATTTTAAAATTAATGACAACTTTACCTTTATTCATACCTTCTCCTCTCCCTCCCATCAGCAGCAAGAAGATCCTTTGGGTCCCAGGAGGAGGCCTCACCAACATCATCCCTCCTTCCCAGTGCCCCAGACTCGGACCAAGGGCTTCCCCTCCTTCCTCTGCACCCTCCTGTCCAATGGAACTGGCCAGATTACCCCAGGGATCCAGGACAGCATGGCTTGGCTCTCGACCAACGTGGGTTCAGGAGCACTCCACCAAGAACCCACCCCTCCTCCAGCACACAAGCATTTTCTCCAGCTCTTTGTTTCTCCTAGTTATCAAACACATAATAAAGATAATATTTTGGGTAAAATAAGCCAATGTAGGACTTTTAAACCTCTACACAGACTTTTAATCAGAGAGAAATAGGGGAGCTCAGAGAGTTTTGACAGAAATTGGCATAATCTGGTTTATATTTTAATAGGCTCACTCTATTTTGAGAAAGGGTTTAGAGGAACAATGGCAGATGTCAGTAGACACTAGGAAATGTTGTTATGATCCATGTGAGTGTGGATGTAGACTGGTCCAAGATCCTAGAAACAAAGGTGGGAAGACGAGTGTGTACCTATTTCTGGAAGAATTTACCTACTGAATTAACAAGCGGCCAGCCTGGTTTATGATGGACATCCAGCAGGGCTCTCTCTACGCCCCAGGCTTAGTATGGCCTTACATTCTCTTCTCCCAACCTCCTCTCCCAGGTCCTCTCTGTCAGATAACACCAGAAGATTCAAGTAACAGAGGCAAAAGGGAGTAACGTGAGATTTACATTAAAGATCACAGAACTAAATGAGAGACAAGCAGCCGTGGTGGTGCAATGGTTAAGCACATGGCTGCTCATCAAAAGGTCCAGCTTTGAACCTACTAGACTACTCCTTGCGAGAAAAGATCTGGCAATGCACTCCTGTTTAGAGTACAGCCTATTGTATTTTAATAGGCTCACTCTATTTTGAGAAATGGTTTAGAGGAACAAGGGCAGATGTCGGTAGGAAACCACATGGAGGAGCTCTACTCTGTTCTATAGTGTTGCTATGAGCCAGTTTTGACCCAACAGCACACGACAACAATGGGAGATAACACTGAGGAATAGAAGACCACCAGGATATAGGTCTTAGTTGCAAGCAGCAAAAACAACACTAAATTTCAACAGGAAAGGGATGTATGATAAAGAGTTTGGATAAACCACAAAGTGTTCAGAATGGGTAGAGCCCCAGATTTTATGAAAAGCAGCTAGGATCAATGCCCACAAGCACATGGCACAACATACCCAATGGGGACATCCTCACCACTACCAGCCAGCAAAAGACTATCATGCTTGCAAACCACCACCACCTCTATCAGTGGACACCAGTTATCACTTATGGCCACACTGCCACAATTGCCCTAGGGACTCACTTGGAATGAAGTTCCCCAGGACCTATCTGTTTGAGTCAGTGATTCCTACTTCCAAGTATGAATCTGATTAGTGGAACGTAACTCACAGTACCATGCCTTAGCCACAAGGGAATCTAGGAAATAAGGGTTTGGCATATTACTCTTTGATTGGGTGAGGCATTCTCTGTATCCTACTATGACTAATAATGTTGGGGAAATCCCAAACATACAAGGAAGTCCAGATGCTAAGCAAACCAGAAAACAAAACAAAAGCATTCATAAGGAAAAGTGTATTGAGTGGCAGAACTAGATGGGGAAGTGAGTGGACACATTCATTTATTCCCCAGCAACTAACTCCCTGAACAATGAACAAAAACAAGGAAAGACTGGGATCTCAGAACTCTGGCAAGCAGCCAAGGAACTGCAGTGTGGGAATGAGTCATAAGTGATGGAGAGGAGGTATGAGTTTGCTAAAGCTGAGGGATCCTACTGGCTAACCTCAGAGGACAGGATTTAGGAGCTTCTAGACTAAGCCAAACTAGGAAGAAGGCCATGGCAGTCTACTGAAAAAAGCTGATCACTGAAAACGTTATGAATAGCAGTGGAACGGTGTCTGATACAATGCTGGAAGATGAGCCCCACAAGTGGGAAGGCACAAAAAACACAACTGGAAAAAGCTGTCTCTTGAAGTAGAGTTGACATTAATGATGTGGATAGAGTAAAGCTTTGGGGAACTTCAATTGTGAATGGGCTATGACTGAAAATGAGAAGAACAGCTGCAAACATCCATTAATAACCAGAAAATGGAATGTAAGAAGTCTGACTTTAGGAAAACTAGAAGTTGTGAAAAGCTAAATGGAACTCATGAATATTGATATCCTAGACATTAGTTAGCTGACCTAGACTGATATTGGCTATTTGTAATCAGACAATCGTATGGTCTACTAAGCTGGGAATAGCAAATTGAAGGGAAATAGTGTCCCATACGTTGTCAAAACAGAACATTTCAAAATCTATACTGAAGTACAATGCTTTTGGCAATAGGATAATATCCACACACCTAAAAGGAATACCAGTTAACACAAATATTTTTCAAATTTATGCACCAACCACTAAAGCCAAAGATGAAGAAATTGAAGACTTTTACCAACTACTGTAGTCTGAAATTGACCAACATGCTATCAAGATGTATTGACAATTACTGGTGATTGGAATGCAAAACTTGGAAACAAAGCAGCAGCATCAGGAGTTGGAAAATGTGGCCTTGGTGATAGAAATGACTCCAGAGACTGTGTGTTAGAATTTTGCAAGAACAATGACTTATTCATTGCAAATACATTTTTCAACAACATAAATGATGACTATACACGTGGACCTCACCATATGGGATGCACAAAAATCCAATCAACTGTATGTGTGGAAAAAAAGCAATGGAAAAGCTTAATATCATCAGTCAGAATAAGGCCAGGGCCTGGCTGTGGAACAGACCATCAATTGCTCCTATGCAAGTTCAAGTTGAAGCTATAGGAAATTAAAACAAGTCCACAAGAGCCAAAGTATGACCTTGATTATATCCTACCTGAATTTACAGACCATCTCCAGAATAGATTTGACAGACTCAGCAACAATGAACAAAGACCAGATGAGTAGTGGGATAACATCAAGGACATCATATATGAAGAGAGCAAAAGGTCATTAAAAAGATGAGGAAGAAAGAAAAGACCAAAAATAGTTGTCAGAAGGGACTTTGAAACTTGCTATTGAAAATAGTTGCTAAAACGAATGGAAGAAATGATGACATAAAAGAGCTGAACAGAAAATGACACTCAAGAATGCAAGGTAAAGTATTATAATGAAGTGTGCAAAGACCTGGAGTTAAAAAACCAAAAGGGAAGAACCATCATTTCTCAAACAGAAAGAACTGTAGAAAAAATTCAATCCTCGAGTTGCAGTATTGAAGGATTCTACTGACAAAATTTGCATTTGATTGGTGGTGTTGGCCAAGGGTATCAAATGTACCATGGAGTGCTACAAGAAGGACAAAAATGTCTTGAAGGAAGCATAGCCAGAATGCTCCTTAGAAGCAAGAACAGCCACACTGCCTGTCTCTTACTTTGTTCACGTTGTCAGAAGGGACCAGCCCCTGGAGAAGAATATCACGCTTGGTAAAGTAGAGGGTCAGCGAAAATGGGGAAGCTCGTCAATGAGGTGGACTGACACAGTGCCTACAACAATGGGCTCAAACACGGTAACAATTGTGAGGATGACAGTTTATTTCTGTCATATGTGGGGTTGCCATGAGTCAAAACTGAGTCAACAACACCTAGCAACAACAAAAAGTCCTGATAACTAAAGGTGCAAGTTTGAAGTAGGGGAACGGCCAGAATGACCTCTGGGTGAAAATCCCAAACTCAGTTGCTTCACTGAGGATTCAGGATCCCAGGATTCAGACAGGCAGAAGAGGCTACCATCCCTGATGGCTAGCACTAGCACTGTTGGAGAATTTTCCACAACAAAACCCACACCTACTTCATGTGTCTTCAGGCAGCTTTCCCAGCCCCCTGGAAGAGATGGGGCCAGACATGCAGGCTCCACAGGCCTCAGAAATCTCTCTTGCCCCATCTTTCTCTCTAGTGGCCATGGCTTACTTCAAGACAACCTCCCCATATCCAGGGAAAAGACCCCAGCCCCACATCCCCAGGAGGACCCAGAGGCTCTAGCAGAGACTGATCCTGATCTTAACATAATATCATGGCTCATTGCTCTTCCCTGCTCGGTCCAACCCCAGACTCATAGACTCCAATCCTCTTGCTGGGGGAGTGCTTTCTTCCAGGGAGTAGAAAGCATTTCTAAGGATCATTGGTCTATCTATGCCAACAAACACTTCTTCAACGTTGTGAAACTGTTGGGGTTATCCACTCCAAGGACCCTAATTTAAATAGCAGGAAACCAAAGCTTTCTCTCCTGCAGCCATCAACCCTTGAGAGATCTCCTCCCAGCTCTAGGGGCCCAAAGAAGTGACTGCAAGACCCATCTCTACCCTCGTGAGGTTGTCTTGGGGAGAAGGTCCATGCCAGTCAGGCCCCAAGGGACTCTATGATCACCTGTTTCATCCTGGGATGTCCTCCTCCAAATGCTATGGGCCATGAGCATGTGAATGGATTCCCCAAGGTAGAGCTGCCTCCATGCTCTTTCATCTTTCCCTCTTGTCATCTCCATGGAACCCTCTTCTTTGACCCCACCCTAATGGTCCCCTTGTGTATGACCAGAGGGAAGTAGGGAGTGTGGCCAAGGGCCTGGCGAGTAAAACTGTAGGGAAATTTGGGGCAAAAGGGCCAAGATTCATGGAGGACTTGGGTGATTGCAGGGGAATACATAAACTGAGGATGTCACTAGGAAGAAGGAAACAGGATCTTGAGTCTCTTGAAACCAGAAGCTGCTCCATTAACCAGAGATGTACAGAGGTCACAGCAGAGAAGGAAGAATTTCCTGAGAGTCACAGCTGCCCAGCATAAGGATGAAGGTCTCCTTGGCGAGACTGGGTCTGTGCCTAGTTTAAACTATTGAATTATTGGGTTGTAGTGGGAGTTATATAGCTCATCTAAGAGATAAGGATGGTCTCAGTATCAGTCAGCATCCAAGGAAGAAACCATAGAAACCATAACTGCAATATAAAATTTTAATGAAATTATTGAAGAACTGAAAAGTAAAACAGAAGTCTAAGATATTATACAGGTAGCAATGACAAGCAGTATATTTTTTCCTTAGGGGAGAAAGGAAAATAGGGAATGGTGGAAATACCAAAACTGAGAATGGAAGCGGAGCCCTAGCACTCTGAGAAGGGATGCTGTTTGACTGTATTGGTTTCTCTAAAGGGACCCAATGAGGCTGGTTGTAACATCAGGGGAAAAATGCACACTAGAACAGCTGCTGCTGCTGCTACGGTGAAGAAGCACTAGTGGAATGATAGACAGGAAGTAGAAGGAAGGTCAACAGGAAGCAGCCCGGAATAATACAGGAAGTGTATACTGGAAGGAGACAGCAAGCACAGTAATGAGCAAACAGGAAGGGAAAAGTCCCCTGTAAATCCTTCAGTCTGGAAGTGTAAACTTCCAGGACAAACTGGAAAAAAGTTTCCATTGGTGTGGTCCATTCTTCCTGCTCTCTCCCTCCACTGCTTTTCTATTGCTGAAGCTACGAGACAGCAGTTGTTATTCTTAACCTGGGGTACATACCAGTTCATGGGGACACCCATTTGTGCAGAGTAGCTAGTGAAGCAGAAATATTGTTTGCAATGCCCCACCCACATCATCACAGAGTGGAGCACCAGGGTAGATCTAAAGGCCAGACAGGGACTGAAGGTCAGCTTAAAATACATGCAAGGTTACACACAGAGCTGTGTCTCCAGGCACCAGAAAAAAGCAAACACAAATCATTTTTTGAGCAAGATAGCATTCTCCCAGGTAGCAAGTGATTATCCAAGCAATTGGACAGTAATTGTCAGCATAACATGCACCCATCCATGGACAACATGCACATTTTTTCTTTGTGTAATCACAGAGTCTATTTTCTGAGGTGATTTTTCTGGGTCATTCTTGATACTAAACACTGGGTTGGTCAGGATCAAGGCAGGAAATGGATTTTGCATTCAGGTGAGGTATCAGCTTGATAAAAAGACTGCTTATGAGGATGTGGGCAGAGCTTTGTGGCGTCAAGCAAGATAGTGCTGTACTTACCTCTTGTAACAGTGGGGAGTCATTCCAAGCAGTAAGCCTGAGGGACGAGTGTCAGAAGCAGGTCCAAACCCCAAAGATAGAGATGGCTATGTGTGGGACCATTAGACAGGACCTTGATCTTCAGTTGAGGGATATCTCTAACCAACAATGACATGACAGGGAAGGAGAGAGTGTGCAACCTCACTGTGATGGTTATGTTGGTATGTCAGCTTGGCTGGGCCTGGGTGAGTGGCTGGGCAGTTGGATGTAGTATTCCCTATGATGAGACTGGTAATCAACTCCATGGTGGAATCTACTAGGAGCAGCTGAGTAGCTGCCTTTGGTTATGTGGTCTGCTTCCTATATATAAGGAGAAGCTTTGAGAATGGTCTCTAGCCTATGGCACACTTGGACCCTCCATGTAGCCGTGTAGTGGCTCAGCAGCTTGCCATGCTCTGCCGACCTTGGGACTTACAATGGACTTAAGCTAATGGCCTGCCGTGTGGTCTGGTAACATCGGGACTGTGCCTTTTTACTTGTCAACCTTGAGGCTTCCAGCCTCAGCAGCCAGCAGCTGTTTGAATGAAGAAACACCTCTAGCTCCAGTGGGCCAGGAGCAGGAGGCAGAGCTGGACCCCAAGGTTGAGGGGCTTTCACCCAGCCTTTAGAGCCTGGCACTTTGAACTTGGACTTAAAGCCTCCAAATTGTAAGAATAAACTCCTGTTTATTAAGGCCATCCCATTTGTGGTGTATTCCTGTCAGAGCAGCACTAGGGAACCAGAACACTCACCCTCCTCAAATTCCCAACGGGCAATACCCAAATGTAACCTAGAGGGCAAGCCAACAATGTAGCCCATCAAAGAGAAGAGTGGACAGGTGTGAGTGAGGATAGGAGGGACAAAAAGAAGATCCCATAATAGATTGGGTCAATGTTTATATTGGTATGGTAGACAGTCCCCTAAGACAGGTTCCACCAACTGCTTCCTTCCTGTATGGGGCTCCTCTGCCATTGAGAAAACAAAACACCAACTACCCATTGCTGTCAAGTGGATTCCGATTCATGGTGGCCCCGTGAATTCTACAAGGAAGAGGGGGGATTTATTCCTGTTCCCCTTGCATCTGAGGTGGTCCTGCACTTGATCTGACCAATAAAATATGGTAGAAGTGATGTCGAATTTTGTATCCTAGGCCTTAGGAGAAAAAGAATCTTCCACTTGTTTGTGTTCATCCCTCAGACAGAGACATAGCCAGGCTAACGAATGCCCAAGGGCAATCTCTAAGTTTCGCACCTCTCCCATCAGGGATTGACTGGCTGGCTTTATCTGGTGCTGCCTTCGACTTGCATCCGGGCCAAGTGCCACTCTCTGCCTCCACCTGGCTACACCTCTGTGCTGATGCCCAAGCAGCAATGTGGAGAGTCCCACATGGAGGAGAACTGAAGCCCTTGTCCATGGGCCCTAGCTAAGCTTCTAGTCTATGGCAGCAGTGCCAACTGCCAGCCTTGTGAGTGAGACCAGTTTGGACGTGCCAGCCATTCCAACACCGCAGTCAATGCTGTGCTACATACGTGAAGTTGAACTAAACAATAGAATTGTGAGAAATAATGAATTGTGGTTGACATTCCTCTTTTTATATTTAGTTTTGGTTGGTTTGAAGCTAAGAGAAAAGAGCTCTAAATAATGTAGTTTGCCCTTTGGCAACTGCATCTCACACCTAGGTGGGTTAGGGTAGGTACACATTTGATGAGGAAGCCCGAGAGAGACTCACCTGGTGTACTCAGGGACTGCCTAGGACACACGCTGCGTGTGAAGGCTGCATGGTCAGAGGAGTAGTGGCTCTAACATGGTCCTAATGTTCAAACGCATTTTGAGGATCCCTGACACCATGAATGAAATTCTGCCATCCATCATCTCACAAAGATTTCTGCTGAAGTAACAGTGGCCAACTCACTGCCCCTGGATCACTGACCCAGGTTTGGAGGAACCCATCTCTGGAGAGGATGTTTCTGAAAACTGTTCAGGGCTTCAGGGTGCACTGAGCTGTTTTTCAAACTTACTTTCACCTGCTTGCTTTTCATGTGGGCACAAATTCTCGGGTGCAAGGCCCAGGACAAGCAAGGCCTCTGAGTTTCCCAGGGGGGTGATTCAACAGAAGGCAGGAAAATGAGTCAGGGTCATCTCCAGGGTCGGAGAGGACTGATAAATACCAGCTCTGGGTTTCCCCCCATGCCCTTGTCCTGGCCATGGGCCTGATCACACCAGTCATGTCTCCACAGGGCAAGGACAGCCTCAATGCTGGGTTTCTGCACGGAGAAGGGACAACAGGGGTGAGAGGACTTCCCTGATGCTAAGAAATACTGCCTCTGATCCACCCTGCACAGCAGGGGACTGAGGCTATGGACTTCTCAAGCTGCCTCAGTTTACTTCAGACTTAGAGGCACTGCAATAATGCATTCTGCTTTTCCTCTCTGTTCCTGTAGCTTTCCCTTTCAGTAGGCCATGAACCGGATTTCATCTGCCTGCTTGAAATAAATGCCCATTTCTACAGAAATGGGGACCTTGCAATGGGTGGGTAGGTCCTCCCCATCTATTCCTCAGCTCAAGAAGATGAACTGGGAGGCGGGGCAAGATGGCGGACTAGGCAGAAGGATTGCACAGACCCTCTTCAACAAAGAAAAGGGAAACCAATTAACACAGACACAGAAGATAATCTT
>NW_006922341.1:195159-208880 GCF_000298275.1 Orycteropus afer afer
CAGATGTCTAAACATCTGTGTTGTGCACAAGCACTTTGGACTTTTCTCTTCCCTCATTGATCTGATTTGGGTAACTCGTGGGAAGGCATTTGCAGGTCAAAGACTTTGCACAGCCTTCAGCTTTAGGTACCTAAAGGAAAACGCCTTCTGGAAAAATCATTCCCATTTGCAACTCCATCTGCCACATATGAAGGCAGGTAGGTAGTCTTTAAAGGCTGCAAGGTCGAAGTCATAGTCATCTATGAAATTTTAAAACTAAAAACTAGTTTCATATTTTATGTATTTATATCCCTTAGGGATTGTGTTGTTGTTGTTGTTGTTTGGTCCCATTGTGTTGGCTCTGACTCACAGCAACCCCATGGACAACAGAATGAAACACCACCTGATCCTGCTCTGGCTTCACAGTCCCTGCTATACCTGAGTCCATTGTTGCAGCCACTGTGTCAGTCCATCTCATTGAGGGCCTTCCCCTTTCTCGCTGACCCTCCACTTTACCAATCATGATATCCTTCTCCAGGGAATGGTCCTTTCTAATGACATGACCAAAGTAGGTGAGATGAAGTCTGGCCATGCTTGCTTCCAAGGGGCATTCCGGTTGCACTTCCTCCAGGACAGATGCGTTAGTCCTTTTAGCAGTCCACGGTACTTTCAGCATTCTTCACCAGCACCACAACTCAAAAGCATAGACTCTTCTTCGGTCTTCCTTATTCACATGCATATGAAGTGATTGAAAATACCATGTTTTGTGTTAGGCGCATCTTACTCCTCAAGGAGACATCTTTGCTCTTCAGCACTTGAAAGAGGTCTTTTGCAGCCGATTTTCCCAGTGCTATGTGTTGACTCAATGGCACTTAACAACAACAACATACGTTGTCTGATATCTTGACTGCTGCTTCCACTGGTGTTCATTGTAGGACGAAGTAATATGAAGTCTTTGACAACTTTAATATTTTCTCCATTTATTGTTTTGCTGCTTGTTGGTCCAGCTGTGAGGATTTTTGCTTTCTTTATGTTGAGGTGTAATCCATACTGCTGACTGTAGTCTTCAATCTTCATCAGTAAGTGCTTCAAGTCATCCTCACTTTCAGCAAGCAAAGTTGTGTTGTCATTGTATCACAGGTTGTTAATGAGTCTTCCGCCAATCCTGAGGCCATGTTCTTCTCCATACAGTGCAGCTTCTGGGATTATTTGCTCAGCATACAGACTGAACAAGTATGGTGAAAGGATACAACATGGACACACTCCCTTCCTGATTTTAAACTATGCAGTGTCCCTTGTTGCATTCAAACAACAGCCTCCTGGTCTACGTACCATTCCTCACAAGTACATTTAAGTGTTCTGGAATTCCCATTCTTCTCAATGTTATTCACAATTTGTAATGATCGACACAATGAAATACTTTTGCATAGTCAATAAAACACAGGTAAACACCTGTGTTTAAGCCAACATCCATCTGACATCAGCAATAATATCCCTCATTCCACATCCTCTTCTGAATCCAGCTTGCATTTCTGGAAGTTCTCTGTCAATATATTGCTGCAATCATTTTTGAGCTATCTCCAATAAGATTTTACTTGCAAGTGATATTAATAATATTGCTCAATAATTTCCACATTCTGTGGCATCACCTTTCTTTGGAATGGATACAAATATGGATTTCTTCCTATCAGTTGGCCAGGTAGCTGTCTTCCAAATCTCTTGGGATAGCTAAACCTCCAACACAGCATCCATTTCTTGAAACATCTCAATGGGTATTCCGTCAATTCCTGGACCCTTGTTTTTGCCACTTCTCTCACTGCAGCTTCAACTTCAACTTCTTCCTTCAATATCATTGGTTCTTGATCATATGCCACCTCCTGAAACCAAGAACATGGACTAATTCTTTTTGGTACAGTGACTCGGTGTATTCCTTCCATCTTCTTTTGATGTTTCCTGCATCATTCAATATTTTGCCCATAGAAACCTTCAAAATTGTAACTCGAGGCTTAAATTTTTCCCTCAGTTCTTTCAGATTCAGAAGTGCTGAGTTTGTTCTTCCCTTTTGGTTTTCTAACTCCAGGTCTTTGCATATTTCATTATAATAATTGACTTTGTCTTCTCAAGCTGATATTTGAAATCTTCTCTTCAGCTCTTTTATCTTGTCATTTCTTCCATTTGCTTTAGCTACTCTCCATTCAAGGGCAAGCTTCTTAGTCTCTTCTAACATCCATTTTGGTCTTCTTTTCTCATCTTTTTAATGACCTCTTGCTTTCTTCATGGATGATGTTCTTGATGTCATCCCACAATTCCTCTGGTTTTCAATCTATTCTTTAGATGATCTCTAAATTCACGAGGGATATATTCAAGGTCATATTTTGGCTCTTGTGGACTTGTTTTAACTGTCTTCAACTTCAAGTTGAGCTTCCATATCAGCAGTTGATGTCTGTTCCACAATTAGGTCCTGGCCTTGTTTTGGCTGAAGATATTGAGCTTTCCCATCGCCTCTTGCCACAGATGTAGTCAATCTGATTCCTATGTACTCCATCTGGTGAAGTCCATGTGTATAGCTGCCATTTGTGTTGTTGAAAAAAGGTATTTGCAAGGAATAGGTCATTGGTCTTCCAAAATTCTATCATGCAATCTTCAGCGTTATTTCTATCACCAAGGCCAAATTTTCCAACCACTGGTGATTCTCCTTTATTTCCAACTTCTGCATTCCAATCACCAGTGATAATCAATACATTTTGATTGCAGGTTCAATTAACTTCACACAGCAGAAGCTGGTAAAAATCTTCAATTTCCTCATCTTTGGCTTTGGTGGTTGGTGCATAGATTTGAATAATAGTATTAACTGGCCTTACTTGTAGGTGTATGGATATTATTCTATCACTAATCGCATATATTCTATCACTGAAAGGCAGGTGATGAGACTGACCGAATAGTGACAGGGATCCAGGGGAGGGTGGATAAGGGGAGGGTGGAGAGGTTCTAAACAGCTAAGGGAGATAAACTTGTCTGTCAGTTTGTCATACTGTCATGGCTTGCATGTTGCTGTGACGCTTGAGTCTGTGCCACTGATGTTTCTAACACCTGCAGTGTTGCACATGATGCACAGGTTTCAATGCAGCTTGCACACTGAGACAGATTAGGAAGAAGGAAGAGGCCATCCACTTCTCAAAGAATTGGCCAGGGAAAACCTTATGAATATCAGAGAAACACTGTCTCATACATTGCTGGGCAGCTTTATGAATAGCCCAGATACAATATAGGAGGAGGAGCCTCTTAGGTCAGAAGGCTCTCAAAATATAATTGTGAAAGAGCTGCATCATCAGAGTAGAAGCAACCTTACTGACAAAGGATGTTTCAAGAACTGTCCTGAAGTAAAATACCATCAGTCATAGGATAATACCCATACGCGTACAAGGAAGACCAGTTAACATGACTATTATTCAAATTTATGCTCCAACCACCAAAGCCAAAGATGAGGAAATTGAAGAGTTTTATCACCTTCTGCAGCCTGAAGTTGACCAAATGTGCAATCAAGATGTGCTGATTATCACTGGTGACTGGAAAGCAAAAGTTGGAAACAAAGAAGAATCACTGGCCGCTGGAAAATTTGGCCTGGGTGACAGAAATAATGCTAGAGATTGCATGATAAAATTTTGCAAGACCAACAACTTATTCACTGCAAATACCTTTTTTCAACAACACAAATGGTGGCTATACACATAGACTTCACCAGATGGAGTACATAGCAATCAGATTGACTACATCTGTCACAAGAGGTAATGGAAAAGCTCAATATCTTCAGCCAAAACAAGTCCAGGAGCTGATTGTTGAAGAGACCATCAGCTGCTCATATGCAAGCTCAACTTGGAGTTGAAGACAATTAAAACAACTCCACAAGAGCCAAAATACAACCTTAAATACATCGCTCCTGAATTTAGAGACCATCTAAAGAATAGATTTGATGCATTGAACACCAATGATTGAAAACCAGAAGAATGTGGGATGACATCAAGAACATCATCCAAGAAGAAAGCAAGAGGTCACTAAAAAGATGAGAAAAGAAGACCAAGATGAATGTCAGGAGAGACTGAACCTTGCCGTTGAGTGGAGAGTAGTTAAAGTAAATGGTAGAAGTGACAAGATAAAAGAGCTGAACAGAAGATTTCAAAGAGCAGCTCAAGAAGACAAAGTCAATTAATATAATGAAATGTGCAAAGGCCTGGAGTTAGAAAACCAAAAGGGAAGAACATGCTTGGCATTTGTCAAGCTAAAAGAACTGAGGAAAAAATTTAAGCCTCGAGTTGCAATATTGAAACATTCTATAGGCACTTGACTGCTAACCAGAAGGCTGGCGGTTCAAATCCACCAGCCACTCCTCGGAAGGAAGGTTGGGCAATCTACTTCCATAGTGATACTGCCTTGGAAACCCAAGGAAGGGTCACTATGAGTCAGGGCCGACTCAATGGCACATAACAACAACAACAACAACATGGGCAAAATACTGAATGATGCAGGAACCATCAAAAGAAGATGGAAGGAAAACACAGACTGACTGTACCAAAAAGAATTGGTAGATCTTCATCCATTTCAGGAGGTGCCATATGATCAAAAACCAATAGTACTGAAGGAAAAAGCCAAAACTGCACTGAAGGAATTGGCAAAGAACATGGCTTCAGGAATTGACAGAATACCCATTGAGATGTTTCAACAAACAGATGCCCTGCTGCAGGCAGTCACTCGGTTATGCCAAGAGATTTGGAAGACAGCTACCTGGCCAACTGATAGGAAGTGATCCATATTTGTACCCATTCCAAAAAAAGGTGATCCCACAGAACACGGAAATATTGAACAATATCATTAATATCACACAGAAGTAAAATCTTACTGAAGGTAATTCAAAAATGGCTGCAGCAGTATATTGACACAGAACATCCAGAGGTGCAGATCATATTCAGAAAAGGACGTGGAACGAGGGATATCATTGCTGATATCAGATGGATCTTGGCTCAAAGTGAAGAATATCAGACAGATGTTTACTTGCATTTTACTGACTATGCAAAAGCAGTTGATTGTGTGAATCATAAAAAATTGTGGATAACATTGAGAAGAATTGCATAATACTTCATTGTACTTATGAGGAACCTGTACAGAGATCAGGAGGCTGTCGTTCGAACAGAGCAATGGGACATTGCATAGTTTAAAATCAAGAAAGGAGTGTGTCAGGGTTCTAGCCTTTCACCATACTTATTCAATCTGTATGCTGAGCAAATAGTCCAAGAAGCTGAACTATATTATTAAGAATAATGTGGCACCAAGATTGGAGGAAGAATCACTAACAACCTGTGATATGCTGATGACACAACTTTGCTTGCTGAAAGTGAGGATAAGTTAAAGCACTTACTAATGAAGATTGAAGGAGCTCTGGTAGCACAGTGCCTAAGGCACTTGACTGCTAACCAGAAGGCTGGTGGCTCAAACCCACCAGCCACTCCTTGGAAGGAAGACTAGGCATTCTACTTCTGTAGTGATACTGCCTCGGAAACCCAAGGAGGGGTCGCTATGAGTCGGGTCTGACTCGAAGGGACATAACAACAACAACAATGAAGATTGAAGAATACAGTCTGCAGTATGGATTACACCTCAATATAAAGAAAACAAAAATCCTCACAACCGGACCTATAAGCAGCATAATGATAAATGGAGAAAAAATTGACATTGTCAAAGACTTCACATTGCATGATTCTACAATCCATGCCAATGGAAGCAGCAGTCAGGATATCAGATGACGTATAGCACTGGGCAAGTCAGCTGCAAAAGTCCTGTTTCAAGTGCTGAGGAGCAAAGATGTCTATTTGAGGACTGAGGTGTGCCTGACACAAGCCATGATATTTTCAATTTCCTCATATGCATGCGAGAGCTGCACAATGAATAAGGAAGACCAAAGAGAATTGATGCTTTTGAGTTGTGCTGGTGAAGAATGCTGAAAGTACCGTGGACTGCTAAGAGAACTAACAAATCTGTCCTGGAAGAAGTGCAGGCAGAATGCTCCTTGGAAGCAAGAATAGCCAGGCTTTGTCTCACTTACTTTGGTCATGTTATCAGAAGGGACCATTCTCTGGAGAAGGATGTCATGCTTGGTAAGTTGGGGGGTCGACGACAAAGCGGAAGGCCCTCAACAAGGTGGACTGACAGTGGCTGCAGCGATGGGCTCAAGTTCAGCAGGGATTGCAGGACTGGTGCGGGACCAGGCAGTGTTTTGTTCTGCTGTGTACAGGGTCACTATGAGCCAGAGACGACTCAATGGCACCTAACAACAACAGCATTGTACTTTAGGATAGATCTTGAAACATTCTTTCTGACGATGAATGCCACACCATTCATTTTTAACTTGTCATTCCCTGCATAGCAGATCATGTGGTTGTCTGATTCAAAATGGCCAAAATCGGTCCATTTCAGCTCAGTAATACCTAGGATATCAATCTTTTTTGTGTTCCATTTCATTTCTGACAACTTCCAATTTTCATAGATTCATACTTTGTACATTCCATGTTCCAATTATTAATGGATGTTTGTAGCTGTTTCTTCTCATTTCATGTTGTCGCACGTCAGCCAATGGAGGTCCCGAAAGCTCTACCTTATCCGTATCACTAAGGTCGGTCTACTCTGATGAGGCAGCTCTTTCCCAGTGGTATTCTGAGTGCCTTCTGACCTGAGAGGCTCATCTTCCAGCTTATACCAGACAATGTTTCAGGACTATTCATAAAGTTGTAATGTATCAGACAGTGTTTCACTGCTATTCATAAGGTTTTTCCTGGTCAATTCTTTGAGAAGTGGATGGCCTCTTCCTTCTTGCAAGTCTGTCTTAGTCTGGAAGCTCTGCTGAAAGCCATCCACCATGGGTAACCCTGCTGGTGTTTGAAATGCTGGTGGCACAGCCTCCAGCCTCACCGCAACACACAAGCCACCACAGTACGACAAACTGAGACAAGTTTGTTTCCCCTAGCTGTTTCAAAACTTCTCCGCCCACTTTCTGGCCTTCCCCTACCTTCTGCATTGGTTGCGTGCTCTCTCCCTCCCTTACCTGTATGCAGCTGTCTGCCCTGGCTTCCTGCTTCCTCCTGCCTTGGGTGGAGGCTCTCCCCCTACCCCTTACCTGTATCTGGCTATCCACCCTGGCTTGTTATGCATATGATATTAATGTGGTGTCATTAATATCACACGCATACAATTTTGCTGAAAATAATTCAATAATATTTGCAGCAGTATATTGACAGGGAACTGCCAGAAATTCTTGACCAACACAAATCAAAGGCATCAACTCTTCTTCAGTCTTCTTTATTCTTTGTCCAGCTTTCACAAACATATGAGGTGATTGAAAATACCATGGCTTAGGTTAGGCACGTTAGTCTTCAATGATATCTTTGCTCGTCAACACTTTATAAAATTCTCTTTCAGCAGATATGCCCAGTGCAATCTGACGTCTGATTTCTTGACTGCTGCTTCCATGGGTATTGATTGTGAATCCAGGTAAAATGAAATCCTGACAACTTCAATCTTTTCTCCATGTATGCTGATGTTGCTTATCAGTCCATTAGTGGTTTTTTTGTTTTGTTTTTAATTAAAGTGTAATCTGTACTGAAGACTGTAGCCTTTGATCTTCCTGCCCAAAAGACACTTAGCTTTCTTGCTCCATGGTTCAGCAAGCCTGCAGCACCATCGCACGCCAATCTCTACCAGTTTGTGCCTGAAGGTAGCCCACTTGCCAGAAAGCCTCCTGCAGAAAGACATTCACAGCTTTCTCCTCTGTGGGCTGGTAACACCTGTCACTGTCAAATGCCAGTCTCTTGGCTCTGCTGCTGCCATATCTCTGACAGGGTCTCTCTCTGGGCTCTCAGTTCAGTGATCCCAGATCAAAGATGCACTCCACTTGTTTCCACATTTTAGGTATCTGTCAGAGCAGCACCCACTCTCTCAGTACAAAATTCTGTTTTGGTCCTCTCTGGTGCTCTAACAGAAAATACCACACCAGTGAGGCTTTAACAAACATGGATTTATTTTCTTACAGTTTAGGAGGCTAGAAGTTCAAGTTCAAAGTGCCAGCTCATAAGAAAGATTTCTGTCTTGGTACTTTCAGATGATGTAATTCATCAGGTAAATCTGCTGCAAAAGACCTCTTTCAAGTGATGAAGAGCAAAGATGTCTCCTTGAAGACTAAGGTGCACCTAACCCAAGGCATGGTATTGTCAATTGCCTCTTATGCACGTGAGAGCTGGGCACTGAATAAGGAAGTCCAAAGAAGAGTTGATGCTTTTGAGTTGGGTGCTAGAGAAAAATGCTGAGAGTACCATGGACTGCTAAAAGGACTAACAGATCTGTCCTGGAAGAAGTGCAGCCAGAATGCTCCTTGGAAGCAAGAATGGCCAGACTTTGCCTCACTTACTTTGGTCGTGTTGTCAGGAGGAGCGATTCTCCGGAGAACAATATCATGCTTGGTAAAGTGGAGGGTCAACAAAAAATGGAAAGGGCCTCAACGAGACAGACTGACACCATGGCTGCAACGATGGGCTCAAGTATAGCAAGGATTGTGAGGCTGGCAGAGGACTGGGCAGCATTTCGTTCTGCTGTGCATAGGGTCACTATGAGTCGGAGTTGACTCATCGGCACCTATCAACAACAACTTTCCATGGGACCTTTACCTTTTCACACCAGACATGAAATTCCTGGTTTTAAATAGTTTCTACAGACAGTTAACCCTTATAAATACCCAGATGTTTTACTTCTTACACTGACTTCAATGGAAACCTCCTGGCCTCAGATCCTGTAATTTATTGGGTTTATTGATCATCACTATAACTACTTCACAAGTTCTGAAGGTGTTCAACTAACAGGAGTTACAAGTGTATCTGTACTTGCTCCCTCTGGAGGAAGAGCTCAAAAAAATGAGAGGCATTGATTTTGATTAAGTGATGTAGAAAATTTAATCAAACAAGACATTTTTGGTGGGAACATTTCATAAGGACTCCACTGAATGTATTTACTGCACAAGGGTATTCAAGAACTAGCCCACACTTCTTTCCAATGTGGGTTATCTTCCAGTTTAACCTATGGTAACTTCAACTGACTGTGGAAAGGAACTAGTTCTTTGAGACTCATTATTTCAGCAGTCTAACTGCTGTGCATAATTAATCTCACTTAATCCTGTAGGGAGGAAGCAGATGCTGGGGGGTGGGGCAGGACAGAGTGAGGAAGGAGGGATCCAGTGAGGCCAGGGACCCAGGCCACGCCCTCCCAAGTGGCAGAAAAGCCAGGAAAAGCAGAGAAAAAGCCAGGGGGACCAGGACAGAGTAAGGAAGCAGAGGCAGGGACCCAGGTAAGACCAGGAATCCAGGCCATGCCCCTCCCAAGTGGCAGGAAAGAGGCAGGGATCTATGTAAGGGGAGGGTGGGGAGGGTGGAGAGGTTTTGAACAGCTAAGTGAGACAAATTTGTCTGTCAGTTTGTCCTACTGTGATGGCATGTTACTGTGAGGCTGGAGGCTGTGCTACCAGTGTCTCCAACACAGTAGGGCTGCACATGGTGCACAGGTTTCAACAGCTCACAGACTGAGACAGACTAGGAAGAAAAAGAAGGCCATCCACTTCTGAAAGAATTGGCAGGGAAAACCTTATGAATAGCAGAGAAACACTGTCTGATACATTACTGGGCAACTTTATGAATAGCTTGGAAACATTGTCTGACACAGTGAAGGAAGACTAGCCCCTTGGGTTGGAAGGCACTCAAAACAGGACTGGGAAAGAGCTGCATCGTTAGAGTAGAACCAACCTTAATGATATGGATAAATTAAGTCTTTCAGGACTTCCATGTGCTGATGTGGCACGACTCAAATTGAGGAGAAACAGCTGCAAACATGCATTAATAATTGGAACATGGAATGTATGAAGTATGAATCTAGGAAAATTGGAAGTTGTCAAAAGTGAAATGGAATGCATATAGACTGATATCTTAGGCATTAGTGAACTGAAATGGACCAGTTTTGGCCCTTTTGAATCAGACAACCACATGACCTACTATGCTGGGAACAACAAATTGAAGATGAATGGTGTGGCATTAATCATCACAAAAGATGTTTCAAAATCAGTCCTGAAAGACAATGCTGTCAGTGACAGGATAATATCCATACATCTACAAGGAAGACCAGTTAATAAGACTATTATTGAAATTTATGCACCAACCACCAAAAGATGAGGAAATTGAAGATTTTTATCACATTCTACAGTCTTAAATTAACTGAACATGCAATCAAGATGTGTTGCTTATCATTGGTGATTGGAATGAAAAAGTTGGAAACAAAGAAGAATGACTGGTAGTTGGAAAATGTGGCCTTGGTGACAGAAATAACACTGGAGATTGCATGACAGAATTTTGCAAGACTAACATCTTATTCACTGCAAATACGTTTTTTCAACACACAAAAGACACCTATACATGTAGACTTCACCAGATGGAGTACACAAGAATCAGATTGACTACATCTGTGGCAAGAGGTAATGGAAAAGCTCAATATCTTCAGCCAAAACAAGGCCAGAAGCTGATTGGAGAACAGACCATCAACTGCTCATACGCAAGTTCAACTTGAAGTTGAAGACAATTAAAACAAGTCCACAAGAACCAAAATATGATCTTGAATATATCCCTCCTGAATTGATAGACCATCTAAAGAAAAGATTTGATGCACTGAATATCAATGACTGAAAATCAGAAGAAGGTGGGGTGACATCAAGACCATCATCCATGAAGAAAGCAAGAGGTCATTAAAAATATGACAAAGAAAGAAAAGACCAAAATCAATGTCAGAAGAGAGTCTGAAACTTGCCTTTGAGTGGAGAGTAGCTAAAGCAAATGGAAGACATGACAAGGTAAATGAGCTGAAGAGAAGATTTCAAAGAGCAGCTCGAGCAGAATAAGTCAATTACTTTAATGAAATGTGCAAGGACCTGGAGTTAGAAAACCATAAGGGAAGAACACGCTTGGCATTTCTCAAGCTGAAATAACTGAGGAAAAAATTTAAGCCTCAAGTTGCAATACTGAAAGATTCTACAGGCAAAATATTGAATGGTGCAGGAAGCATCAAAAGAAGATGGCGGGAATACACAGATTCACTGTACCAAAAAGAACTGGTCAATCTTAATCCATTTCAGGAGGTGGCATATGTTCAAAACCAATGGTATTGAGGGAAGAGGTTGAAGCTGTGCTGAGGGAATTGGCGAGGAACAAGGCTCCAGGAATTGACGGAATACCCGTTGAAGGTTTCAACATACGGATGCCCCGCTGGAGGCACTCACTTGGTTATGCCAAGAGATTTGGAGGAGAGCTACCTGGCCAACTGACTGGAAGATATCCATATTTGTACCCATTCCAAAGAAAGGTGATCCCACAGATTGTGAAAATTATCAAACAATATCATTAATATCACATGCAAGTAAAATCTTACCGAAGATAACTCAAAAACAGTTGCAGCAGTATATTCACAGAGAACTTCCAGAGGTACAGGCTGGATCCAGAAGAGGATGTGGAATGAGGGATATCATTGCAGATGTCAGATGGATCTTGGCTCAAAGTAAAGAATAACAGAAAGATGTTTACTTATGTTTTATTGACTATGCAAAGGCATTTGATTGTGTAAATCATAACAAATTGTGGAGGACATTGAGAAGAATGGGAATTCCAGAACCCTTGATTGTGCTCATGAGGAACCTGTACATTGGTCAGGAGGCTGTCGTTCAAACAGAACAAGGGGACACTGCATTGTTTGAAATCACGAAGGGAGGGCATCAGGGTTGTATCCTTTCCCTATACTTATTCAATCTGTATGCTGAGCAAATAATCTGAGCAGCTGGACTATATAAAGAATGTGGCATCGAGACTGGAGGAAGAATCATTAACAAACTGTGATATGCTGATGACGCAACTTTGCTTACTGAAAGTGAGGATGACTTGAGGCACTTACTCATGAAGATTGAAGAATATAGTTTGCAGTATAGACTACATCTCAATATAAAGAAAACAAAATTCCTAACAACTGGACCTATAAGCAGCATCACGATAAATGAAGATTGAAGTTGTCAAGGACTTCACATTTCTTGGTTCTACAATTGATGCCAAAGGAAGCAGGAGTCAGGACATTAGACAACATACAGCACTGGGTAAGTTGGCTGCAAGGGACCTCTTTCAAGTGCTGAGAGCAAGGATGTCTCCTTGAGGATTATGGTGCACCTGACACAAGCCAAGATATTTTCAATCAACTAGTATGCATGTGAGAGCTGGACAACGAATAAGGAAAACCAAAGAAGAACTGATGCTTTTGAGTCATGGTGTTGGCGAAGAATGTTGAAAGTACAGTGGACTGCTAAAAGAACTAACAGGGGAGTTCCGGCAAGACAGTAGACTAGGTAGAAAGACTACACAGACCCTCTTCAACAAAGAAAAGGGAAACCAATTAACACAGATACAGAAGATAATCTTGAACCCCTGAGCCTTGAAGGGAAGGATATAGAAGTGGATGAAACCCCAACTAAGAGAAGAAATTGCATGAAAATACCAAAAAAAGAGACAGACGGAGCTGCGGTCGGGCAGCGATCCTGACGACACAGACAGCTTGGAGATTCCCAAGTGGTGGTAGGACCTAAGAATTTACCTAAAAATCACCGTGCTAAACAGGGACTGCATGCAGGACTGTGCACGGTGGCTGAGGAACAAACAGAGAAGGTGAAGAGAAAGGTGGGCTGAACTGTGGACTTCTGCTGGTCCGGAGGGCGCCACCATTTTGTAGGTTTAAAAAGCGGCTTGACTATTTTGGATATTTAAAGAGACAGTGCTCTCACAGATTCCTGAGGCTTAAGAACAAATTCTGGTTGCCAGCAACCCCAAGGACACTCGGGACCTGCAAGAATGAAAAGGTACGACATTTCTCTTGTTACTCTTATACCCCAGACCCGCTTCGTGAACAGAGGTATGGCGATCCCTCACTCCCATCTAACTTCTGGGCCCACAGGAACTCCATCACAGTCTGCGTGCTCAGACGGAGCCTGGGTGCCCTGCCCTGTCCTCCACCGATTATTTTTCTCTTTCTTTATTTTAATTTTTTCCTTTTTCACTTTCCTTTTTTCTGGTGATTAGTTTCCTTGTATTTTTGTTTTAAAACAACTAATATTATTAATACTTTTGTCCTTCTTCTGATTATTCTTAATCTTCCGATACCAGTTCCTAGTTTTCAGAATTTTTCTTTTCCCTGTGCCTGGTTGAAAATTTTTTATTTTTTTAATTTAAGGTGGTTTTTTTTTTTCTTTCCCCCCTTTTTTCTTGTGATTAACCACATTCCTTGTTTTTCTTTTTGCATTTTTCCCATTTTATTCTTCATTTATTATTCTCCTTCCCTTTTTTTTATCTTAGTGCCCTGTCCCCAGATATTGCAGGTTTTCTTGTTTTTACTTCTTTTTTTCCCTTTATTCTTTTTTTTGGTTACTGTTCCTATGTGATTACATGGTGTGTTTTTCATCCATGGGCTTTTAGTTTTTTGATGGTTATTCAATTGTAATTTGTATCTAACTGAGTGGGAAACAACAACAGTCCTCATAAGACACAACTACAGGAGTTCCGGCAAGATGGCGGACTAGGCAGAAGGATTGCACAGACCCTCTTCAACAAAGAAAAGGGAAACCAATTAACACAGACACA